>NW_027254508.1:190233-202733 GCF_044704955.1 Pristiophorus japonicus
GTGAGAGAGTGTGTGTGTGAGAGAGAATGTGTGTGTGTGAGAGAGAATGTGTGTGTGTGAGAGAGTGTGTGTGAGAGAGAGTGCGTGTGAGAGAGAGAATGTGCGAGTGTGAAGGAGAGTGTGCGTGTGAGAGAGTGTGCGTGTGAGAGAGTGTGTGTGTGAGAGAGAATGTGTGTGTGTGAGAGAGAATGTGTGTGTGTGAGAGAGAATGTGTGTGTGTGAGAGAGTGTGTGTGAGAGAGAGTGCGTGTGAGAGAGAGAATGTGCGAGTGTGAAGGAGAGAGTGTGTGTGAGAGAGAGTGTGTGTGTGAGAGAGAGAGAGTGTGTGAGAGAGAGAGAGTGTGTGTGTGTGAGAGAGAATGTGTGTGTGTGAGAGAGAGAATGTGTGAGAGAGAGAATGTGTGAGCGAATGTGTGTGAGAGAGAGTGTGTGTGTGAGAGTGTGTGTGTGAGAGAGAATGTGCGAGTGTGAGAGAGTGTGTGTGAGGGAGAATGTGTGTGTGTGAGAGAGAGTGTGTGTGAGAGAGAGAGTGTGAGAGAGTGTGTGAGAGAGAATGTGTGTGTGAGAGAATGTGTGTGTAAGAGAGAGAGAGTGTGTGTGAGAGAAAGTGTGTGAGAGAGAGTGTGTGTGAGAGAGAGAATGTGTTTGAGAGAGAGAGAATGTGTGTGAGAGAGAGAATGTGTGTGAGATTGTGTGTGTGTGAGAGAGAGAGTGTATGTGTGTGAGAAAGAGAGAGTATGTGTGTGTGAGAGAGAGAGTATGTGTGAGAGAGAGAGAGTGTGAGAGTGTGTGAGAGAGAATGTGTGTGTGAGAGAATGTGTGTGTAAGAGAGAGAGAGTGTGTGTGTGAGAGAAAGTGTGTGAGAGAGAGAGAATGTGCGAGTGTGAGAGAGAGTGTATGAGAGAGAGAGAATGTGCGAGTGTGAGAGAGAATGTGCGAGTGTGAGAGAGAGAATGTGCGAGTGTGAGAGAGAGAATGTGCGAGTGTGAGAGAGAGAATGTGCGAGTGTGAGAGGGAGAGTATGTGTGTGAGAGAGTGTGTGAGAGAGAGAATGTGTGTGTGTGAGAGAGAGTATGTGTGAGAGAGAGAATGTGCGAGTGTAAGAGAATGTGCGCGTGTGAGAGTGTGTGAGAGAGAGAGAATGTGCGAGTGAGAGAGAGAATGTGCGAGTGTGAGAGAGAGTGTGTGAGAGAGAGAGAATGTGCGAGTGTGAGAGAGAGAATGTGCGAGTGTGAGAGAGAGAGAGTATGTGTGTGAGAGAGAGAGCAAGTGTGTGTGTGAGAGAGAGAATGTGCGTGTGAGAGTGTGTGTGTGTGAGAGAGAATGTGCGAGTGTGAGAGAGAGAATGTGCGAGTGTGTGTGAGAGAGAGAATATGCGAGTGAGAGAATGTGCGAGTGTGAGAGAGAGAGAGTATGTGTGTGAGAGAGAGTGTGTGTGAGAGAGAGAATGTGCGAGTGTGAGAGTGTGTGTGAGAGAGAGAGTGTGTGAGAGAGTGTGTGTGAGAGAGAGAATGTGCGAGTGTGAGAGAGAATGTGTGTGTGTGAGAGAGAGTGTGTGTGTGAGAGAGAGTGTGTGTGAGAGAAAGAGTGTGTGTGAGAGATTGTGTGTGAGAGAGAGAATGTGCGAGTGTGAGAGAGAATGTGTGTGAGAGAGAGTGTGTGTGAGAGAGAGTGTGTGTGTGAGAGAGAGTATGTTTGTGAGAATCTGTGTGTGAGAGAGAATGTGTGTGAGAGAGAGTGTGTGTGAGAGAGAGTGTGTGTGAGAGAGAGTGTGTGAGCGAATGTGTGTGAGAGAGAGTGTGTGTGAGAGAGAGAGTGTGTGTGAAAGAGAGAGAGTGTGTGTGAAAGAGAGAGAGTGTGTGTGAAAGAGAGAGAGAGAGTGTGTGTGAAAGAGAGTGAGTGTGAGAAAGTGTGTGTGTGTGAGAGAGAATGTGTGTGTATGAGTGTGTGTGAGAGAGAGAATGTGTGTGAGAGAGAATGTGTGTGAGAGAGAATCTGTGTGTGAGAGAGAATGTGTGTGTGAGAGAGAATGTGTGTGTATGAGTGTGTGTGAGAGAGAGAATGTGTGTGAGATTGTGTGTGTGTGTGAGAGACAGAGTGTATGTGTGTGAGAAAGAGAGTATGTGTGAGAGAGAGTGTGAGAGAGAGAATGTGTGTGAGAAAGAGAGAGTATGTGTGAGAGAGAATGTGTGTGAGAGAGAATGTGTGAGCGAATGTGTGTGAGAGAGAGTGTGTGTGAGAGAGAGAGTGTGTGTGAAAGAGAGAGAGTGTGTGTGAAAGAGAGAGAGTGTGTGTGAAAGAGAGTGAGTGTGAGAGAGTGTGTGTGAGAGAGAATGTGCGGGAGTGAGAGAGTGTGTGTGAGAGAGAATGTGCGAGTGTGAGAGAGTGTGTGTGTGAGAGAGAGAGTGTGTGTGAGAGAGAGAATGTGTGTGAGATTGTGTGTGTGTGTGAGAGAGAGTGTGCGAGTGTGAGAGAGAGAATGTGCGAGTGTGAGAGAGAGAATGTGCGAGTGTGAGAGGGAGAATGTGCGAGTGTGAGAGGGAGAGTATGTGTGTGAGAGAGTGTGAGAGAGAGAATGTGTGTGTGTGAGAGAGAGTGTGCGAGTGTGAGAGAATGTGCGAGTGTGAGTGTGTGAGAGAGAGAGAATGTGCGAGTGTGAGAGAGAATGTGCGAGTGTGAGAGAGAATGTGCGAGTGTGAGAGAGAGAGTATGTGTATGAGAGAGAGTGTGTGTGAGAGAGAGAATGTGCGAGTGTGAGAAAGTGTGTGTGTGAGAGAGAATGTGTGTGTGTCAGAGAGTGTGTGTGAGAGAGAGAGTGTGTGTGAGAGTGTGTGAGAGAGAGAGAGTGTGCGAGTGAGAGAGAATGTGCGAGTGAGAGAGAGAATGTGCGAGTGTGAGAGAGAGAGTATGTGTGTGAGAGAGAGAGTGTGTGTGTGAGAGAGCGAGAATGTGCGTGTGTGAGAGAGAGAGAATATGCGTGTGTGAGAGAGAGAGTGTGTGTGTGTGTGAGAGAGAGAGAGAGAGAGTGTGTGTGAGAGAGAATGTGCGAGTGTGAGAGAGTGTGTGTGTGAGAGAGAGAATGTGCGAATATGTGAGAGAGAGAGAGTGTGTGAGAGAGAATGTGCGAGTGAGAGAGAGAATGTGCAAGTGTGAGAGAGAGTATGTGTGTGAGAGAGTGTGTGAGAGAGAGAATGTGCGAGTGTGAGAGAGAGAATGTGCGAGTGTGAGAGAGAGAATGTGCGAGTGTGAGAGAGAGAATGTGCGAATGTGAGAGGGAGAATGTGCGAATGTGAGAGGGAGAGTATGTGTGTGAGAGAGAGAATGTGTGTGTGTGAGAGAGAGTATGTGTGAGAGAGAGAATGTGCGAGTGTAAGAGAATGTGCGCGTGTGAGAGTGTGTGAGAGAGAATGTGCAAGTGAGAGAGAGAATGTGCGAGTGTGAGAGAGAGTGTGTGAGAGAGAGAGAATGTGCGAGTGTGAGAGAGAGAGTATGTGTGAGAGAATGTGTGAGAGAGAATGTGTGTGAGAGAGAGAATGTGCGAGTGTGAGAGAGAGAGAGTGTGTGTGAGAGAGAGAATGTGTGTGAGAGAGAATGTGTGTGAGATTGTGTGTGTGTGTGAGAGACAGTGTATGTGTGTGAGAAAGAGTATGTGTGAGAGAGAGAGAGTGTGTGTGAGAGAGAGAATGTGTGTGAGAAAGAGAGAGTATGTGTGAGAGAGAGTGTGTGTGAGAGAGAGTGTGTGTGAAAGAGAGAGTGTGTGAGAGAGAATGTGCGAGTGTGAGAGAGAGTGTGTGTGAGAGAGAATGTGTGTGTGTGAGAGAGAGTGTGTGCGAGAGAATGTGTGTGAGAGAGAGAATGTGCGAGTGTGAGAGAGAGAGTATGTGTGTGAGAGAGAGAGTGTGTGTGAGAGAGAATGTGTGTGAGAGCGAGTGTGAGAGTGTGAGAGAGAGAGAGAGTGTGTGTGAGAGAGAATGTGTGTGAGATTGTGTGTGTGTGTGAGAGACAGAGTGTATGTGTGTGAGAAACAGAGTATGTGTGAGAGAGAGTGTGAGAGAGAGAATGTGTGTGAGAAAGAGAGAGTATGTGTGAGAGAGAATGTGTGTGTGAGAGAATGTGTGAGACAGAATGTGTGAGCGAATGTGTGTGAGAGTGTGAGAGAGTGTGTGTGAGAGAGAATGTGTGTGTGTGAGAGAGAGTGTGTGTGAGAGAGAGAGTGTGCGCGAGAGAGAGAATGTGTGTGAGAGAGAGAATGTGTGTGAGAGAGAATGTGCGAGTGTGAGAGAGATAGAGAGTGTGTGTGAGAGAGAGAATGTGTGTGAGATTGTGTGTGTGTGTGTGTGAGAGAGAGTGTATGTGTGAGAAAGAGAGAGAGTGTGTGTGTGAGAGAGAGAAAGTGTGTGAGAGTGTTTGTGTGTGAGAGAGTGTGTGAGAGAGAATGTGCGAGTGTGAGAGAGAGAGTGTGTGAGAGAGAGAATGTGTGTGAGAGAGAATGTTTGTGAGAAAGAGAGAGTATGTGTGTGTGAGAGAGAGAGTGTGAGAGAGAGAGTATGTGTGAGAGAGAGTGTGAGAGAGTGTGTGTGAGAGAATGTGTGTGTAAGAGAGGGAGTGTGTGTGTGAGAGAGTGTGTGAGAGAGAGAGAATGTGCGAGTGTGAGAGAGAGTGTGTGAGAGAGAGAGAATGTGCGAGTGTGAGAGAGAGAATGTGCGAGTGTGAGAGAGAGAATGTGCGAATGTGAGAGGGAGAATGTGCGAGTGTGAGAGGGAGAGTATGTGTGTGAGAGAGAGAATGTGTGTGTGTGAGAGAGAGTATGTGTGAGAGAGAATGTGCGAGTGTAAGAGAATGTGCGCGTGTGAGAGTGTGTGAGAGAGAATGTGCAAGTGAGAGAGAGAATGTGCGAGTGTGAGAGAGAGTGTGTGAGAGAGAGAGAATGTGCGAGTGTGAGAGAGAGAGTATGTGTGAGAGAGAGAATGTGTGTGAGAGAGAATGTGTGTGAGAGAGAGAATGTGCGAGTGTGAGAGAGAGAGAGTGTGTGTGAGAGAGAGAATGTGTGTGAGAGAGAATGTGTGTGAGATTGTGTGTGTGTGTGAGAGACAGTGTATGTGTGTGAGAAAGAGAGTATGTGAGAAAGAGAGTATGTGTGAGAGAGAGAGAGAGTGTGTGTGAGAGAGAGAATGTGCGAATATGTGAGAGAGAGAGAGTGTGTGAGAGTGTGTGAGAGAGAATGTGCGAGTGAGAGAGAGAATGTGCAAGTGTGAGAGAGAGTATGTGTGTGAGAGAGTGTGTGAGAGAGAGAATGTGCGAGTGTGAGAGTGTGTGAGAGTGTGTGTGAGAGAGAGAATGTGCGAGTGTGAAGGAGAGTGTGCGTGTGAGAGAGTGTGTGTGTGAGAAAGAGTGTGTGTGTGAGAGAGAATGTGTGTGTGTGAGAGAGAGAATGTGTGAGAGAGAGAATGTGTGAGCGAATGTGTGTGAGAGAGAGTGTGTGTGAGAGAGAGTGCGTGTGAGAGAGAGAATGTGCGAGTGTGAAGGAGAGTGTGCGTGTGAGAGAGTGTGTGTGTGAGAGAGAATGTGTGTGTGTGAGAGAGAATGTGTGTGTGTGAGAGAGTGTGTGTGAGAGAGAGTGCGTGTGAGAAAGAGAATGTGCGAGTGTGAAGGAGAGTGTGCGTGTGAGAGAGTGTGTGTGTGAGAGAGAATGTGTGTGTGTGAGAGAGAATGTGTGTGTGTGAGAGAGTGTGTGTGTGTGAGAGTGTGTGTGTGTGAGAGAGTGTGTGTGAGAGAGAGTGCGTGTGAGAGAGAGAATGTGCGAGTGTGAAGGAGAGAGTGTGTGTGAGAGAGAGTGTGTGTGTGAGAGAGAGAGTGTGTGTGTGTGAGAGAGAATGTGTGTGTGTGAGAGAGAGAATGTGTGAGAGAGAGAGTGTGTGTGTGAGAGTGTGTGTGTGAGAGAGAATGTGCGAGTGTGAGAGAGTGTGTGTGAGGGAGAATGAGTGTGTGTGAGAGAGTGTGTGTGAGAGAGAGAGTGTGAGAGAGTGTGTGAGAGGGAATGTGTGTGTGAGAGAATGTGTGTGTAAGAGAGAGCGAGTGTGTGTGAGAGAAAGTGTGTGAGAGAGAGTGTGTGTGAGAGAGAGAATGTGTTTGAGAGAGAGAGAATGTGTGTGAGAGAGAGAATGTGTGTGAGATTGTGTGTGTGTGAGAGAGAGAGTGTATGTGTGTGAGAAAGAGAGAGTATGTGTGTGTGAGAGAGAGAGTATGTGTGAGAGAGAGAGAGAATGTGTGTGTGAGAGAATGTGTGTGTAAGAGAGAGAGAGTGTGTGTGTGAGAGAAAGTGTGTGAGAGAGAGAGAATGTGCGAGTGTGAGAGAGATTGTATGAGAGAGAGAGAATGTGCGAGTGTGAGAGAGAATGTGCGAGTGTGAGAGAGAGAATGTGCGAGTGTGAGAGAGAGAATGTGCGAGTGTGAGAGAGAGAATGTGCGAGTGTGAGAGGGAGAGTATGTGTGTGAGAGAGTGTGTGAGAGAGAGAATGTGTGTGTGTGAGAGAGAGTATGTGTGAGAGAGAGAATGTGCGAGTGTAAGAGAATGTGCGCGTGTGAGAGAGTGTGTGAGAGAGAGAGAATGTGCGAGTGAGAGAGAGAATGTGCGAGTGTGAGAGAGAGTGTGTGAGAGAGAGAGAATGTGCGAGTGTGAGAGAGAGAATGTGCGAGTGTGAGAGAGAGTATGTGTGTGAGAGAGAGAGCAAGTGTGTGTGTGAGAGAGAGAATGTGCGCGTGAGAGTGTGTGTGTGTGAGAGAGAATGTGCGAGTGTGAGAGAGAGAATGTGCGAGTGTGAGAGAGAGAATGTGCGAGTGTGTGTGAGAGAGAGAATATGCGAGTGAGAGAATGTGCGAGTGTGAGAGAGAGAGTATGTGTGTGAGAGAGAGTGTGTGTGAGAGAGAGAATGTGCGAGTGTGAGAGTGTGTGTGAGAGAGAGAGTGTGTGTGAGAGTGTGTGTGAGAGAGAGAATGTGCGAGTGTGAGAGAGAATGTGTGTGTGTGAGAGAGAGTGTGTGTGTGAGAGAGAGAGTGTGTGTGAGAGAAAGAGTGTGTGTGAGAGAGTGTGTGTGAGAGAGAGAATGTGCGAGTGTGAGAGAGAATGTGTGTGAGAGAGAGTGTGTGTGAGAGAGAGTGTGTGTGTGAGAGAGAATGTGTGTGAGAGAGAATGTGTGTGTGAGAGAGAGAATGTGTGTGAGAGTGTGTGAGAATGTGTGTGAGAGAGAATGTGTGAGAGAGAGAATGTGTGAGCGAATGTGTGTGAGAGAGAGTGTGTGTGAGAGAGAGAGAGTGTGTGTGAGAGAGAGAGTGTGTGAGAGAGAGAGGATGTGTGAGAGAGAATGTGTGAGAGAATGTGTGTGAGAGAGAATGTGTGTGAGAGAGAGAGAGTGTGTGTGAAAGAGAGAGAGTGTGTGTGAGAGAGAATGTGCGAGTGTGAAAGAGAGTGTGTATGTGAGAGAGAATGTGTGTGAGAGAGAGAGGATGTGTGAGAGAGAATGTGTGAGAGAATGTGTGTGAGAGAGAATGTGTGTGAGATTGTGTGTGTGTGAGAGTGAATGTATGTGTGTGAGAAAGAGAGAGTGTGTGTGTGAGAGAGAATGTGTGTGAGAGAGAGAATGTGTGCGTGTGAGAGAGAGTGTGTGTGTGAGAGAGTGTGTGTGAGAGAGAGTGTGTGTGAGAGAGAGTGTGTGTGCGTGTGAGAGAGAGTGTGAGAGAGAGAATGTGTGTGAGAGAGAGAGTGTGTGAGAGAGAGAGAGTGTGTGAGAGAGAGAATGTGTGTGAGAGAGAGAATGTGTGCGTGTGAGAGAGAGTGTGTGTGTGAGAGAGAGTGCGTGTGAGAGAGAGTGTGTGTGTGAGAGAGTGTGTGTGTGAGAGAGAGTGTGTGTGAGAGAGAGAGTGTGTGTGAGAGAGAGAGTGTGTGTGAGAGAGAGAATGTGTGAGAGAGAGAGAATGTGTGCGTGTGAGAGAGTGTGTGTGAGAGAGTGTGTGTGTGAGAGAGTGTGAGAGAGAGAATGTGTGTGAGAGAGAGAATGTGTGTGAGAGAGAGAATGTGTGTGAGAGAGAGAATGTGTGTGAGATTGTGTGTGTGTGTGAGAGAGAGAATGTGTGTGAGATTGTGTGTGTGTGAGAGAGAGAGTGTATGTGTGTGAGAGAGAGAATGTGCGAGTGTGAGAGAGAAT
Source organism: Pristiophorus japonicus (assembly GCF_044704955.1). Taxonomy (NCBI): domain Eukaryota; kingdom Metazoa; phylum Chordata; class Chondrichthyes; family Pristiophoridae; genus Pristiophorus; species Pristiophorus japonicus. Next base: position 198,434 of record NW_027254508.1, read on the forward strand.
GTGCGAGTGTGAGAGAGAGAATGTGCGAGTGTGAGAGAGAGAATGTGCGAGTGTGAGAGAATGTGCGAGTGTGAGAGTGTGTGAGAGAGAGAGAATGTGCGAGTGAGAGAGAGAATGTGCGTGTGAGAGAGAGAGTGTGTGTGAGAGAGAGAATGTGCGAGTGTGTGAGACAGAGTGTGTGAGAGAGTGTGTGAGAGAGAGAATGTGCGAGTGTGAGAGAGAGAATGTGCGAGTGTGAGAGAGAGAGTATGTGTGTGAGAGAGAGAGTGTGTGAGAGAGTGTGTGTGAGAGAGAGAGTGTGCGAGTGTGTGAGAGAGAATGTGTGTGTGTGAGAGAGAGTATGTGTGTGAGAATCTGTGTGTGAGAGAGAATGTGTGTGAGAGAGAATGTGTGAGCGAATGTGTGTGAGAGAGAGTGTGTGTGAAAGAGAGAGAGTGTGTGTGAGAGAGTGTGTGTGAGAGAGAATGTGTGAGAGAGAATGTGTGTGTGAGAGAGAGTGTGTGTGAGAGAGAATGTGTGTGAGAGAATGTGTGTGTGAGAGAGAGTGTGTGTGTGAGAGAGAGTGTGTGTGTGAGAGAGAATCTGTGTGTGAGAGAGAATGTGTGTGAGAGAGAATGTGTGTGAGAGAGAGTGCGTGTGAGAGAGTGTGTGTGAAAGAGAGAGAGTGTGCGTGAAAGAGAGAGAGTGTGTGTGAAAGAGAGTGAGTGTGAGAGAGTGTGTGTGTGAGAGAGAATGTGTGTGTATGAGTGTGTGTGAGAGAGAGAATGTGTGTGAGAGAATGTGTGTGAGAGAGAGAATGTGCGAGTGTGAGAGAGAGAGTATGTGTGTGAGAGAGAGAGTGTGTGTGAGAGAGAATGTGTATGAGAGAGAATGTGCGAGTGTGAGAGTGTGAGAGAGAGAGAGAGTGTGTGTGAGAGAGAATGTGTGTGAGATTGTGTGTGTGTGTGAGAGACAGAGTGTATGTGTGTGAGAAACAGAGTATGTGTGAGAGAGAGTGTGAGAGAGAGAATGTGTGTGAGAAAGAGAGAGTATGTGTGAGAGAGAATGTGTGTGTGAGAGAATGTGTGAGACAGAATGTGTGAGCGAATGTGTGTGAGAGTGTGAGAGAGTGTGTGTGAGAGAGAATGTGTGTGTGTGAGAGAGAGTGTGTGTGAGAGAGAGTGTGCGCGAGAGAGAGAATGTGTGTGAGAGAGAGAATGTGTGTGAGAGAGAGAATGTGCGAGTGTAAGAGAGATAGAGAGTGTGTGTGAGAGAGAGAATGTGTGTGAGATTGTGTGTGTGTGTGTGAGAGAGAGTGTATGTGTGAGAAAGAGAGAGAGTGTGTGTGTGAGAGAGAGAAAGTGTGTGAGAGTGTTTGTGTGTGAGAGAGTGTGTGAGAGAGAGAATGTGCGAGTGTGAGAGAGTGTGTGAGAGAGAGAATGTGTGTGAGAGAGAATGTTTGTGAGAAAGAGAGAGTATGTGTGTGTGAGAGAGAGAGTGTGAGAGAGAGAGTATGTGTGAGAGAGAGTGTGAGAGAGTGTGTGTGAGAGAATGTGTGTGTAAGAGAGGGAGTGTGTGTGTGAGAGAGTGTGTGAGAGAGAGAGAATGTGCGAGTGTGAGAGAGAGTGTGTGAGAGAGAGAGAATGTGCGAGTGTGAGAGAGAGAATGTGCGAGTGTGAGAGAGAGAATGTGCGAGTGTGAGAGAGAGAATGTGCGAATGTGAGAGGGAGAATGTGCGAGTGTGAGAGGGAGAGTATGTGTGTGAGAGAGAGAATGTGTGTGTGTGAGAGAGAGTATGTGTGAGAGAGAGAATGTGCGAGTGTAAGAGAATGTGCGCGTGTGAGTGTGTGTGAGAGAGAATGTGCAAGTGAGAGAGAGAATGTGCGAGTGTGAGAGAGAGTGTGTGAGAGAGAGAGAGAATGTGCGAGTGTGAGAGAGAGAGTATGTGTGAGAGAGAGAATGTGTGTGAGAGAGAATGTGTGTGAGAGAGAGAATGTGCGAGTGTGAGAGAGAGAGAGTGTGTGTGAGAGAGAGAATGTGTGTGAGAGAGAATGTGTGTGAGATTGTGTGTGTGTGTGAGAGACAGTGTATGTGTGTGAGAAAGAGAGTATGTGAGAAAGAGAGTATGTGTGAGAGAGAGAGAGAGTGTGTGTGAGAGAGAGAATGTGTGTGAGAAAGAGAGAGTATGTGTGAGAGAGAGTGTGTGTGAGAGAGAGTGTGTGTGAAAGAGAGAGTGTGTGAGAGAGAATGTGCGAGTGTGAGAGAGAGTGTGTGTGAGAGAGAATGTGTGTGTGTGAGAGAGAGTGTGTGCGAGAGAGAGAATGTGTGTGAGAGAGAGAATGTGCGAGTGTGAGAGAGAGAGTATGTGTGTGAGAGAGAGAGTGTGTGAGAGAGTGTGTGTGAGAGAGAGAATGTGCGAGTGTGCGAGTGTGTGAGAGAGAATGTGTGTGTGTGAGAGAGTGTGTGTGAGAGAGAGTGTGTGAGCGAATGTGTGTGAGAGAGTGTGTGTGAGAGAGAGAGTGTGTGTGAAAGAGAGAGAGTGTGTGTGAAAGAGAGAGAGTGTGTGTGAGAGAGAGTGAGTGTGAGAGAGTGTGTGTGTGAGAGAGAATGTGTGTGTATGAGTGTGTGTGAGAGAGAATGTGTGTGTGAGAGAGAATGTGTGAGCGAATGTGTGTGAGAGAGAGTGTGTGAGAGAGAGAGTGTGTGTGAAAGAGAGAGAGTGTGTGTGAAAGAGAGAGAGTGTGTGTGAAAGAGAGTGAGTGTGAGAGTGTGTGTGTGAGAGAGAATGTGTGTGTATGAGTGTGTGTGAGAGAGAGAATGTGTGTGAGAGAGAATGTGTGTGAGAAAGAGAGAGTATGTGTGAGAGAGAATGTGTGTGAGAGAGAGTGTGTGAGAGAGAGTGTGTGTGAGAGAGAGTGTGTGTGAGAGAGAGTGTGTGTGAGAGAGAGAGAGTGTGTGAGAGAGAGAATATGTGTGTGTGAGAGAGAGTGTGTGTGAGAGAGAGAGAGAGTGTGTGAGAGAGAGAATGTGTGTGTGTGAGAGAGAGTGTGTGTGAGAGAGAGAGAGTGTGTGAGAGAGAGAATGTGTGTGTGTGAGAGAGAGTGTGTGTGAGAGAGAGTGTGTGAGAGAGAGAATGTGTGTGTGTGAGAGAGAGTGTGTGTGTGTGAGAGAGAGTGTGTGTGTGAGAGAGAGAGTGTGTGAGAGAGAGAATGTGTGTGTGTGAGAGAGAGTGTGTGTGAGAGAGAGAGAGTGTGTGAGAGAGAGAATGTGTGTGTGTGTGAGAGAGAGTGTGTGAGAGAGAGAATGTGTGTGTGTGTGAGAGAGAGAGTGTGTGTGAGAGAGAGAGTGTGTGTGTGAGAGAGAGTGTGTGTGAGAGAGAGTGTGAGAGAGAGAATGTGTGTGAGAAAGAGAGAGTATGTGTGAGAGAGAATGTGTGTGAGAGAGAGTGTGTGAGCGAATGTGTGTGAGAGTGTGAGAGAGTGTGTGTGAGAGAGAATGTGTGTGTGTGAGAGAGAATGTGTGTGAGAGAGAGAGAGTGTGTGAGAGAGAGAATGTGTGTGTGTGAGAGAGAGTGTGTGTGAGAGAGAGAGAGTGTGTGCGAGAGAGAGAATGTGTGTGTGAGAGAGAATGTGCGAGTGTGAGAGAGAGAGAGAGTGTGTGAGAGAGAGAATGTGTGTGAGAGAGAGAATGTGTGTGAGATTGTGTGTGTGTGTGAGAGAGAGTGTATGTGTGTGAGAAAGAGAGAGTGTGTGTGTGAGAGAGAGAAAGTGTGTGAGAGTGTTTGTGTGTGAGAGAGAGTGTGTGAGAGAGAGAATGTGCGAGTGTGAGAGAGAGTGTGTGAGAGAGAGAATGTGTGTGAGAGAGAGAATGTTTGTGAGAAAGAGAGAGTATGTGTGTGTGAGAGAGAGAGTGTGAGAGAGAGAGTATGTGTGAGAGAGAGTGTGAGAGAGTGTGTGTGAGAGAATGTGTGTGTAAGAGAGGGAGTGTGTGTGTGAGAGAGTGTGTGAGAGAGAGAGAATTTGCGAGTGTGAGAGTGAGTGTGTGAGAGAGAGAGAATGTGCGAGTGTGAGAGAGAGAATGTGCGAGTGTGAGAGAGAGAATGTGCGAGTGTGAGAGAGAGAATGTGCGAGTGTGAGAGGGAGAATGTGCGAGTGTGAGAGGGAGAGTATGTGTGTGAGAGAGAGAATGTGTGTGTGTGAGAGAGAGTATGTGTGAGAGAGAGAATGTGCGAGTGTAAGAGAATGTGCGCGTGTGAGAGTGTGTGAGAGAGAATGTGCAAGTGAGAGAGAGAATGTGCGAGTGTGAGAGAGAGAGAGTGTGT
>NW_027254508.1:212733-240233 GCF_044704955.1 Pristiophorus japonicus
AGGTGGCTGAGAGTCAGTCACTTCAATGGCGGGCCGAGCTCAGAACATCAGCACATCGCACGTGCACTAGCTGTGAGTCAGTGGGTGACACACACAGGCGCCTTCCATCATTAGTCAAATTACCACTCACTCTCCACCCTGCCCAGACAGTCCCGTGTGGAACGTATTTGCTTCATGGGCTCTCTGCTATCAAGAACTAGTTGGTTTATTAGCAAAGGTTCAACAATCACACGGCACATTACCAGTTCATCCACCAGGCTCACAACCACCTGCCCCATTGTGGATCCCCCAAACCCAACTGGCTGGGGTTTTATTGAGCCTTGTGAACATCACGTGACTGGCTAAGCCACTACCGCCTCAACAGCTCAACAAACCTGTGAGCATCCTCACAAGGAACGTACATTACATGGTACACCCCCGCCCCATCCGTACAGTCCCACACACTCCCCACCATCCCCCCGTACAGTCCCACATACTCCCCCGCCCCTCCCCCACCCCGTACAGTTCCCCACACTCCCCACCTCCCCGTACAGTACCACACTCCCCCCCCCACCCCCCGTACAGTCTCACACACTCCCCCCCCACCACCCCCCGTACAGTCCCACACACTCCCCCCCACCACCCCCCGTACAGTCCCACACACTCACCTCCCCCCCCACCCCCGTACAGTTCCACACACTCCCCCCCCCACCCCCCGTACAGTCCCACACACTCCACCCCCCCCCCACCCCCGTACAGTCCCACACACTCCCCCAGCCCTGTACAGTCCCACACACTCCCCCTCTCCCCCCCTACAGTCCCACACTCTCCCTCTCCCCCCGTACAGTCCCACACACTCCCCCTCTCCCCCCGTACAGTCCCACACACTCCCCCTCTCCCCCCCGTACAGTCCCACACTCTCCCCCTCTCCCCCCGTACAGTCCCACACACTCCCCCTCTCCCCCCCGTACAGTCCCACACACTCCCCCTCTCCCCCCCGTACAGTCCCACACTCTCCCCCTCTCCCCCCGTACAGTCCCACACACTCCCCCTCTCCCCCCCGTACAGTCCCACACTCTCCCCCTCTCCCCCCGTACAGTCCCACACACTCCCCCTCTCCCCCCCGTACAGTCCCACACACTCCCCCAGCCCTGTACAGTCCCACACACTCCCCCTCTACAGTCCCACACTCTCACCCTCTCCCCCCGTACAGTCCCACACTCTCCCTCTCCCCCCCGTACAGTCCCACACACTCCCCCTCTCCCCCCGTACAGTCCCACACACTCCCCCTCTCCCCCCCGTACAGTCCCACACTCTCCCCCTCTCCCCCCGTACAGTCCCACACACTCCCCCTCTCCCCCCGTACAGTCCCACACACTCCCCCACCCCCGTACAGTCCCACACACTTCCCCTCTCCCCCCCGTACAGTCCCACACACTCCCCCTCTCCCCCCGTAGAGTCCCACACACTCCCCCGCTCCCCCACCCCGTACATTCCCACACTCCCCCCCCACCCCCCCACCCCGTACACTCCCCCCCCACCCCCCCCACCCCGTACAGTGCCACACACTCCCCCATCCGCAGAGTTTCTCATCAGGACAGCCCCCATTCCCGCTGCACCACCCACCCCCTGGACATTCCTGCTCATTGATAATTACCTGGTCCGATCCCAACTTTGATGATGTCGGCTCCAGCCAGGATGAGTTCCTCCACCATCTCACCCGTCACCACATTTCCCGCCTGGGGAGGAGAAGCCCACGGGGAATGTTAAAACACCGGCCGGTTTGGAATGGGAGCCGGGCCCAAAACGACAAAAGAAAATAACTGCCACCGCATGTCTGAAATATTTGTGTACCCGTTTAATTCCCAGTTGGTGACGACAGAGACAAAGGGTTCGAAACTCAGTTTGTAGCGCCTCTCCGTCACCGCGGGCGGACAGCAGCTAAAGGGCGGCAAAGGGTGGCCTTCGACAGTGAACGCTGACTGCGCCCCCGGCTGGAATTGAACCGACTCTTTGGCAGAGACACCAAGAGGTAACGGTGGGGGGGGGGGGAGCTAATGCCACCCGCGTGGTGACGTCATCCAGCACGCGACAACCCCTTGGTGGCGCCTCTGTCACGATGTTTAGTTTGAACGGGCGGCCTTCCCGACAGGAGGCCGGCCGTCCAGCCTGGGATAAATGGTGGTTAAACAGCGGAACCCGGCCAGAATCGGCCAGAGGGCAAGGTTAAGTTTTATTCTTTATTTAGTTCTTCATTTTGTCTTCAGCCGTAACAGTGGGGGGAGTTTGTGTGTGTGGGGGAAGTTTGAAGAGTTTTTCTATCTCCCCTTTTTTCCAGCTAGCGTAGCGGCAGACTCCCGCTGCCAGATTCAGTCGGCCTCCTCAGCTCCCGCCCGAGGGTGAGGGTTCAACGCCACGTTTTAGCGCTGCGCTCTCATCTTTGGCCGTTAAAAACGGAATTTTTCTGTTTGAGCCTGCACCTCACGCCGGGGCCCTAAAATCAGCACTCGGGCCGCGACACCGACGCAAAAAACGGCGGGACTGACTTCCGACCCCAAAACGTTCTCCGCCCACAGACAGTCGCTTCCGTTGCAGGTGAACTGCCTTGCTTCTACTTAAATGTACTCTGATCTGGGCTCCTTTACCATGTCTGTTTCCATCTTATTGGCAGGTATTTCTGGTGAGGGATTTTAAGTAAAGGAAACTGGACAACTGGTATCAACACCAAAAAATACTCCAAGGGCAGCTACAAGGAGGACAGGGGATAGAGCAGGGGAAATAGGAGGATAGAGCAGATGAATAGGTGGCTGGAGAGATGGTGCAGGGGGGAGGGCTTTAGTTTCCTGAGGCATTCGGACCGAATCTGGGGGAGGTGGGACCTGTACAAGCCAGCGGACAGAGCCGGGGCCAATATCCTCACGGTGGGGTTTGCTAGTGCTGCTGGGGAGGGTTTAAACTAGTTTGGCGGGGGGGGATGGGAACCTGAAAATAGACTCAGTAGGGAGGGGAGTAAAGCTAGAATTAGAAAGCAAAAATAAAGAAAGTGAGTTTGAAGAGGAGAGGAAACAAACAGGAAAAAAGGGTAAAAAAAACAAACTTAAAAGGCACTTTGTCAAAATGCACGTAGCGTTTGTAATAAAATAGATGAGTTGACGGCACAAATTGAGACAAATAGGTATGATCTGATAGCCATTACAGAGACGTGGTTGCAAGATGACCAGGTCTGGGAACTAAATATTCAGGGGTACTTGACAATCCGGAAGGACAGACAGAAAGGAAAAGGAGGTGGGGTAGCTCTATTGATAAAGGATGGAATCACTGCAATAGTAAGAAACGATATTGGCTCAAATGTTCAGGGTGTTGAAACAGTTTGGGTGGAGATAAGGAACAATAAGTCACTGGTGGGCATAGTCTATAGGCCCTCTGACAGTAGCAACTCTGTTGGTTGGAGCATAAACCAGGAAATAGTGGGGGCTTGTAAAAAGGGAACAGCAATAATCATGGGTGATTTTAACCTCCATATTGATTGGACAAATCAAATTGGTCAGGGTAGCCTTGAGGAGGAGTTCATAGAGAGCGTAAGGGACGGGTTCCTTCAGCAGTATGTAACGGAACTAACCAGGGGGCAGGCTATCTTAGATCTGGTCCTGTGCAATGAGACAGGATTAATAAACAATCTCCTAGTAAAGGATCCCTTGGAATGAGTGATCATAGCATGGGTGAATTTCAAATTCAGATGGAGGGTGAGAAAGTTGGATCTCTAACCAGCGTACTAAGCTTAAATAAAGGAGACTATGAAGGTATGAGGGCAGAGTTGGGTAAAGTGGACTGGGAAAATAGATTAAAGTGTAGGACGGTTGATGAACAGTGGTATCAGTCTTTACGGTAGAGGACACGAACAATATTCCAACAGTGGACAGTCAAGGAGCTACGGGGGGGGGAGGAACTTAACACAATCACTAAGGAGGTGGTACTCAGTAAGATAATGGAACTAAAGGCAGATAAAACCCCTGGACCTGATGGCTCACATCCTAGGGTCTTAAGAGAAGTAGCGGTAGGCATTGTGGATGCAATGGTTGTAATTTACCAAAATTCCCTGGATTCTGGGGAGATTGGAAAACTGCAAATGTAACGTCCTTATTTAAAAAAGGAGGCAGACAAAAAGCAGGAAACTATAGACCAGTTAGCTAACATCTGTGGTTGGGAAAATGTTGGGGTCCATTATTAAAGAAGCAGTAGCAGGACATTTGGAAAAGCAAAATTCGGTCAGGCAGAGTCAGCATGGATTTATGAAGGGGAAGTTATGTTTGACAAATTTGCTGGAGTTCTTTGAGGATGTAACGAACAGGGTGGATAAAGGGGAACCAGTGGATGTGGTGTATTTGGATTTCCAGAAGGCATTTGACAAGGTGCCACATAAAAGGTTACTGCACAAGATAAAAGTTCACGGGGTTGGGGTAATATATTAGCATGGATAGAGGATTGGCTAACTAACAGAAAACAGAGAGTCGGGAAATGGTTCATTGTCTGGTTGGCAACCAGTAACTAGTGGGGTGCCGCAGGGATCAGTGCTGGGACCCCAACTATTTACAATCTATATTAACGACTTGGAAGAAGGGACTGAGTGTAACGTAGCCAAGTTTGCTGACGATACAAAGATGGGAGGAAAAGCAATGTGTGAGGAGGACACAAAAAATCTGCAAATGGACATAGACAGGCTAAGTGAGTGGGCAAAAATTTGGCAGATGGATTATAATGTTGGAAAGTGTGAGGTCATGCACTTTGGCAGAAAAAAATCAAAGAGCAAGTTATTATTTAAATGGAGAAAGATTGCAAAGTGCTGCAGTACAGCGGGACCTGGGGGTACTTGTGCATGAAACACAAAAGGAGAGTATGCAGGTACAGCAAGTGATCAGGAAGACCAATGGTATCTTGGCCTTTATTGCAAAGGGGATGGAATATAAAAGCAGGGAAGTCTTGCTACAGTTATACAGGGTATTGGTGAGGCCACACCTGGAATACTGCGTGCAGCTTTGGTTTCCATATTTACGAAAGAATATACTTGCTTTGGAGGCAGTTCAGAGAAGGTTCACTCGGTTGATTCCGGGGATGAGGGGGTTGACTTATGAGGCAGGTTGAGTAGGTTGGGCCTCTACTCATTGGAATTCAGCAGAATGAGAGGTGATCTTATCGAAACGTATAAGATAAGATGGATGCAGAGAGGATGTTTCCACTGATGAGGGAGACTAGAACTAGAGGGCATGATCTTAGAATAAGGGGCCACCCATTTAAAACAGAGATGAGGAGAAATTTCATCTCTCAGAGGGTTGTAAATCTGTGGAATTAGCTGTGACAGAGAACTGTGGAAGCTGGGACATTGAATATATTTAAGATAGAAATAGACAGTTTCTTAAACGATAAGGGGATAAGGGGTTATGGGGAGCGGGAGGGGAAGTGGAGCTGAGTCCATGATCAGATCAGCCATGATCGTATTAAATGGCAGAGCAGGCTCGAGGGGCCGTATGGCCTACTCCTGCTCCTATTTCTTATGTTCTTATGTACACTGTCCCATCAAACACTCCCAGGGCAGGTACAGCACGGGTTAGATATAGAGTAAAGCTCCCTCTACACTGTCCCATCAAACACTCCCAGGGCAGGTACAGCATGGGTTAGATTCAGAGTAAAGCTCCCTCTACACTGTCCCATCAAACACTCCCAGGGCAGGTACAGCACGGGTTAAATACAGGGTAAAGCTCCCTTTACACTGTCCCATCAAACACTCCCAAAGCAGGTACAGCACGGGTTAGATACAGAGTAAAGCTCCCTCTACACTGTCCCATCAAACACTCCCAGGGCAGGTACAGCACGGGTTAGATACAGAGTAAAGCTCCCTCTACACTGTCCCATCAAACACTCCCAAGGCAGGTACAGCACGGGGTTAGATACAGAGTAAAGCTCCCTCTACACTGTCCCATCAAACACTCCCAGGGCAGGTACAGCACGGGGTTAGATACAGAGTAAAGCTCCTTCTACACTGTCCCATCAAACACTCCCAGGGCAGGTACAGCACGGGGTTAGATACAGAGTAAAGCTCCCTCTACACTGTCCCATCAAACACTCCCAGGGCAGGTACAGCACGGGGTTAGATACAGAGTAAAGCTCCCTCTACACTGTCCCATCAAACACTCCCAGGGCAGGTACAGCACGGGGTTAGATACAGAGTAAAGCTCCCTCTACACTGTCCCATCAAACACTCCCAGGGCCGGTACAGCACGGGGTTAGATACAGAGTAAAGCTCCCTCTACACTGTCCTCAATAATGAGCCTTAGCCCCTACCTCAGAAAAGCATTCTCCCGCTGAACAGATTATCTGGGTCATTATCACATTGCTGTGTGTGGGAGCTTGCTGTGCGCAAATTGGCGTTTCCCACATTACAGCAGTGACTACACTCCCAAAAGTACTTCACTGGGTGTGAAGCGCTTTGAGACATCCGGTGGTTGTGAAAGGCGCTATGTGAATGCGCATCTTTCTTTTGATCGCATTGCTGTTTGTGGGATCTTGCTGTGCTTAAATTGGCTGCCGCTGTTGTAACGAAGCGTCGTCGCGGCAGTGACTGCACTTCAACAAAGGGTGCTTGATTGGTCCGGAGGTGGGAAAAGGCGTGGTGGAACTGCAAGACTGTTATTTCTTGCCGAAATCCCGTCTCCCCTCATCGAACCCCAGGTTGACGCACTGGTTACGGAGCCCGGAATCTGCGCTCCTCGCTTACCATGATGGTGTGGTCTGGGAACTTGCTCCTCACGTCTTTTAAAAACTCCACAAAGTGCTCCGAGTAACCGTTGGCGACGTCCAGGCAGATGTAACGAACCTCCGGCAGCAGCTCCAGGATCGCCGTCAGATTCTTAAAGTCGTTGGGCCCAGTGCCGGAACTCGCTGCCACGCTCTGCGGGGACATAAGAACATGAGAAATTGGAGCAGGAGTCGGCCAGTCAGCCCCTCCAGCCCGCTCCGCCATTCAGGTGCAGCAGGTAATCGGGAAGGCGAATGGGATGTTGGCCTTCATCGCGAGAGGGATGGAGTACAAAAGCAGGGAGGTCCTGCTGCAACTGTACAGGGTATTGGTGAGGCCGCACCTGGAGTACTGCATGCAGTGTTGGTCACCTTACTTAAGGAAGGATATACTGGCTTTGGAGGGGGTACAGAGACGATTCACTCGGCTGATTCCGGAGATGAGGGGGTTACCTTATGATGATAGATTGAGCAGACTGGGTCTTTACTCGTTGGGAGTTCAGAAGGATGAGGGGTGATCTTATAGAAACATTTAAAATAATGAAAGGGATAGACAAGATCGAGGCAGAGAGGTTGTTTCCACTGGTCGGGGAGACTAGAACTAGGGGGCACGGCCTCAAAATACAGGGGGAGCCAATTTAAAACCGAGTTGAGAAGGAATTTCTTCTCCCAGAGGGTTGTGAATCTGTGGAATTCTCTGCCCAAGGAAGCAGTTGAGGCTCGCTCATTGAATGTATTCAAGTCACAGATAGATAGATTTTTAACCAATAAGGGAATTAAGGGTTACGGGGAGCGGGCGGGTAAGTGGAGCTGAGTCCACGGCCAGATCAGCCATGATCTCGTTGAATGGCGGAGCAGGCTCGAGGGGCTAGATGGCCTACTCCTGTTCCTAATTCTTATGTTCTTATGTTCAACAAGATCATGGCTGATCTGGCCGTGGACTCAGCTCCACTTACCCGCCCGCTCCCCGTAACCCTTAATTCCCTTATTGGTTAAAAATCTGTCTATCTCCGCCTTAAATATATTCAATGACCCAGCCTCCACAGCTCTCTGGGGCAGAGAATTCCACAGATTTACAACCCTCTGAGAGAAGAAATTCCTCCTCATTTCCATCTCACACGGCTCCGGTTGGGGTGGAGTGTAGAATGTTTCAGTATAAGGGGTGTCGCAGTTGTGGTGAGGCGGACTGGTTGGGCTGGGTGCTCTTTACCTTTCCGTCATTGTTCATCCTTCAGGGCTGCTGACCGAGGGCCGTGCGGCTCTTTGTCGGCCGGCGCGGACACAATGGGCCGAAATGGCCTCCTTCTGCACTGTAAATTTCTATGCTGCTATGTTCAATAGCGACCCCTTATTCTGAAACTATGCCCCCTAGTTTTAGGTTCCCCCACGAGGGGAAACATCCTCTCTGCATCCACCCTCTCAAGCCGCCTCAGAATCTTATAAGTTTCGATAAGATCACCTCTCATTCTTCTAAACTCCAATGAGTATAGGCCCAACCTGCTCAACCTTTCTTCACAAGACAACCTCTTCAAATCTGGAATCAACCGAGTGAACCTTCTCTGAACAGCCTCCAATGCAAGTATATCCTTCCTTAGATAGGGAGACCAAAACTGCACGCAGTACTCCAGGTGTGGCCTCACCAATACCCTGTACAGTTGTAGCAGGACTTCTCTGCTTTTATACTCTATCCCCCTTTGCAATAAAGGCCAACATTCCATTGGCCTTCCTGATCACTTGCTGTACCTGCATACTAACTTTGTGTGTTTCGTGTACGAGGACCCCCAGGTCCCTCTGTACTGCAGCATTCTGTAGACTCTCTCCATTTCAGTAAGAATTTGCTTTTTTATTCTTCCTACCCGAGTGTCACGTTGGCTCAGTCCGTCTCCCTCTCTCTTCCCCCCCCCCCCCCCACCATTCCTCCCCGAGTCAGAAGGTCGTGGGTACGAGCCCCACTCCTGGACTCGAGCCCGTAATCGAGGGCAGACACTCTGAGGGAGCCTCCGCTGCGATGTCGGAGGTGCTGTCCTTCGGATGAGACGCGAAACCGTGGCCCCACGCCTGCTCTCCCGGTTCGGATGTTGACGATCCCACGGCCGGCGCAGGAAGGCGAGCGGGGGCCGGCGTTCCCGCCTCGGGGAAACACCCACAAACTCAGCTGAACCGGATCCGCTCATTGCCTGCGGGATCTTGCTGAGCGCTGAAATGTGTTCGCCCACACGGCGACTAAACGGTAAAAGCTGGGACGTGCTGTGGGACGTCCTGCCAACGTAACCCCCCCCCGGAAATGCTAAGGGGGCCCGAAATGGCCCCTCCCGACAAGGCCTCGGACCGCGGCGGCCACGGGACGGCGCGGAATGGCCACCGACTCCCCGTGGAGGGGGCCGCCATTTTGTAAATGGCCCTTCCCTCAGGGATGCAGCAGTGTCCGGGAAGCTTTTTGCTGTCGGTGCACTCGCTGTGAAGGTGGCGGCTCGGGCCTCCCTTAAAGGGGAGGTGGCGTCGCCACCGGCGACATGCTTTTTTTTTTTTGGCCGGCCGACAATGATGGCCCCGGGTGAGGCTGGGCCGCCAACAGGCAGCCTGGCGCTCCCCTCTTGTGGGGGGGTGGGCAAGGCCGCTGGCACGGCCAAAACCCTCCGCCGGTGGCCCAGTGGCCCGAACTAAAACGCATGTAGCATTCTCAGCGGCCCTCCCCTTTAACTGAAGGGGCGGGACATTGTGGCGCGCCAGCGCTATGACGTCATCAGCGCGGCGCTGATGTGTGACAGCGGCGGGCACGCCTCCCCTCCCCCACTTCCGCTCTGCTAGCGACGGCCAAATCGCCCCGGCCCCACGATGGAAAAGCAAACCTCCCGAAGAGCTGAATTTCGATGGATAGGCCGCCACAGCCCGATAGGCCGCCCCGTTTCGGGCGGAGGTGAATTTCTAGCCCAAAGTCTTTCTTTTGACGTATCGCCCGCACGATCTCTCTTCACCTCACCCTCACCCCCCCCCTCCCTCCCGCAATGCTGACCCACTTTTCACGTTACACCCCGTCCCATTCCCTCCTACGCTCACACTCCCGAGTCGACCTCTGCTCTTCCGCGCGCGCACGCACGCGCTCTCCGCCTGCCTGGTTCGGAACCAGGAAGTCCCCCGCCCCACCCCCCCAACGACTCTCCTCCCCCCCCCCCCCCCCCGCCCCCTCCCCACTCACCTGCAGACACTCGGGGTTACTGACGGCAAACTGCTTCCACTGCTCCACTGTGTAGTGCTTGTGGATCGCGGTGAACAGCGAGAACTGAGCGAGGAAACAAACAGCAAGGGGTCAGTCGCAACGCACTTTAAAGTTCCGAGGCGACAACTCGCACTTAAACCGCGCCTTGAACGTGGCAAAACGTCCCAAGGTGCTTCACAGGAGCGTAAGCACATAAGAAATAGGAGCAGGAGGCGGCCATTCGGCCCCTCGAGCCTGTTCCGCCATTTAATACGATCATGGCTGATCCGATCATGGACTCAGCTCCACTTCCCCGCCCGCTCCCCTTATTCCCTTATCGTTTAAGAAACTGTCTATCTCCGACTTAAATATATTCAATGACCCAGCCTCCACAGCTCTCTGGGGCAGAGAATTCCACAGATTTACAACCCTCGGAGAGAAGAAATTCCTCCTCATCTCAGTTTTAAATGGGCGGCCCCTTATTCTAAGACCATGCCCCCTAGTTCTAGTCTCCCCCATCAGTGGAAACATCCTCTCTGCATCCACCCTGTCGAGCCCCCTCATAATCTTATACGTTTCGATAAGATCACCTCTCATTCTTCTGAATTCCAATGAGTAGAGGCCCAACCTGCTCAACCTTTCCTCATAAGTCAACCCCCTCATCTCCGGAATCAACCGAGTGAACCTTCTCTAAACTGCCTCCAACACAAGTATATCCCTCCTTAAATACTTGCTTTGGAGGCAGTTCAGAGACTCAAACCAAATTTGACACCGAGCTACACAAGGAGATATTAGGATAGGTAATCAAAAGCTTGGTCAAAGAGGTAGGTTTTAAGGAGCATCTTAAAGGTAGAGAGGCGGAGAGGTTTAGGCAGGGAGTTCCAGAGCTTGGGGCCGAGGCAACAGAAGGTACGGCCAACAATGTTGGAGCGATTAAAGTCGGGGATGTTCAAGAGGGCAAAAGCGTAGAGATCTCGGAGGGTTGTCGGGCTGGAGGAGGTTACTGAGATTTTTTTTAAATTTTTTTTTTTAAATTTGTTCCTGGGATGTGGGCGTCGCTGGCCAGGCCCCCCCCCCCCCCGGCATTTATTGGCCATCCCTAACTGCCCCTGGAGAAGGTGGTGGTGAGCCGCCTTCTTGAACCGTTGCAGTCCGTGTGGTGAAGGTGCTCCCACAGTGCTGTTAGGGAGGGAGTTCCAGGATTGTGACCCAGCGACGATGAAGGAACGGCCGATATATTCCCAAGTCGGGATGGTGTGTGACTGGGAGGGGAACGTGGAGGTGGTGGTGTTCCCATGCGCCTGCTGCCCTTGTCCTTCTAGGGGGCAGAGGTCGCGGGTTTGGGAGGTGCTGCCGAAGAAGCCTTGGCGAGTTGCCGCGGTGCATCTTGTAGACGGTGCACACTGCAGCCACGGTGCGCCGGTGGTGGAGGGAGTGAGTGTTGAAGGTGGTGGGGAGCGTGTCGATCGAGCGGGGTTGCTTTGTCCTGGATGGTGTCGAGCTTCTCGAGTGTTGTTGGAGCTGCAACTCATCCAGGCAAGTGGGGAGTGTTCCATCACACTCCTGACTTGTGCCTTGTAGATGGTGGAAAGGCTTTGGGGAGTCAGGAGGTGAGACACTCGCCGCAGAATACCCAGCCTCTGACCTGCTCTTGTTGCCACAATATTTATGTGGCTGGTCCAGTTAAGTTTCTGGTCAATGGTGACCCCCAGGATGTTGATGGTGGGGGATTCGGTGATGGGAATGCCGTTGAATGTCAAGGGGCGGTGGTTAGACTCTCGCTAGTTGGAGATGGTCGTTGCCTGACACTTGTGTGGTGCGAATGTTACTTACCACTTATCAGCCCAAGCCTGAACGTTGTCCAGGTCTTGCTGCATGTGGGCATGGACTGCTCCATTATCGGAGGAGTTGCAAATGGCACTGAACACCATGCAGTCATCAGCGAGATAAGGAATGGAGGGATTTGAAAATAAGAATGAGAATTTTTAAATCGAGGCATTGAATCGAGGACTGGTGGGCGAAGGGAAGAAAGGGAAGTGGCAGAGATCGCTGAATGGATGGTCTCAATCTTATTGACAAAGCAGTCCTTGAGCTCCTCGCCCTCGACCAAGCCAACATCCCCAGCATCGAAGCACTAACCACGCTTGACCAGCTCCGCTGGGCAGGGCCACATTGTCCGCATGCTCCCGACACGAGACTCCCAAAGCAAGCGCTCTACTCGGAACTCCTTCACCGCAAGCGAGCCCCAGGTGGGCAGAGGAAACGTTACAAGGGACCACCCTCAAAGCCTCCCTGATAAAGTGCAACATCCCCACCGACACCTGGGAGTCCCTGGGCCCAAAGACCAGTCCCGCCCCTAAGTGGAGGAAGTGTATCTGGGAGGGCGCTGAGCACCTCGAGTCTCGTCGCCGAGAGCGTGCAGAAAGCAAGCGCAGGCAGCGGAAGGAGCGTGCGGCAAACCAGTCCCACCCTCCCTTTCCCTCAACCACTGTCTGTCCCACCTGTGACAGGGACTGTGGTTCCTGTATTGGGCTGTTCAGTCACCTAAGGACTCATTTTTAGAGTGGAAGCAAGTCTTCCTCGATTCCGAGGGACTGCCTATGATGATGATGAGGAGGAGGAGGCAGGGGAGGAGGGGTTTCAGAAGATGGTTTACAATGGAGACTGGAGTTTATGTTGCTTGCAGCATAGGCAGTCATCTTCTGTGTCGATAGTTATATTTAAAAGGGAGTTAGATATGACCCTTGCGGCTAAAGGGATCAAGGGTTATGGAGAGAAAGCAGGAATGGGGTACTGAGGGAATGATCAGCCATTTGTGTTCAGTTTTGGTCTCCTAACTTGAGGAAGGACATTCTTGCTATTGAGGGAGTGCAGCGAAGGTTCACCAGACTGATTCCCGGGATGGCGGGACTGACATATCAAGAAAGACTGGATCAACTGGGCTTGTATTCACTGGAGTTCAGAAGAATGAGAGGGGATCTCATAGAAACGTTTAAAATTCTGACGGGTTTAGACAGGTTAGATGCAGGAAGAACGTTCCCGATGTTGGGGAAGTCCAGAACCAGGGGGTCACAGTCTATGGATAAGGGGTAAGCCATTTAGGACCGAGATGAGGAGAAACTTCTTCACCCAGAGAGTGGTGAACCTGTGGAATTATCTACCACAGAAAGTTGTTGAGGCCAATTCACGAAATATATTCAAAAAGGAGTTAGATGTAGTCCTTACTACTGGGGGGATCAAGGGGTATGGCGAGAAAGCAGGAATGGGGTACTGAAGTTGCATGTTCATCCATGAACTCATTGAATGGTGGTGCAGGCTCGAAGGGCCGAATGGCCTACTCCTGCACCTATTTTCTATGTTTCTATGTGTCTTTTCCTATTTGTACAAGAAAGGTTTCCGTTACTTTTTAATGTGGAATATTTTGGAATGATTCTTCTAATTTGCAGTAGTCTTCATCTACAACAACAACTTGTATTTATATAGCGCCTGTAACGAAGTGAACCCTCCCAAGGCGCTTCACAGATGTATCATGAGATAAAGATTTGACACCGAGTTGCATAAGTAGAGATTTGCGCAGGTGAAGAGGTAGGTTTTAAGGAGCGTCTTGAAGGAGGAAAGAGATGCAGAGAGGCGGAGAGGTTTAGGGAGGGAGTTCCAGAGCTTGGGGCCCAGGCAACAGAAGGCACGGCCACCGATGGTGGAGTGATTATAATCAGGTATGCTCAAGAAGGCAGAATTAGAGGAGTGCAGACATCTCGAGGGGTTGTGGGGCTGGAGGAGATTACAGAGATAGGGAGGGGGCGAGGGCCATGGAGGGATTTGTAAACAAGGATGAGAATTGTGAAATCGAGGCATTGCTTAACCGGGAGCCAATGTAGGTCAGCGAGCACAGGGGGTGATGGGTGAGCGGGACTCGGTGCGAGTTAGGACATGGGGCAGTGAGCACAGGGGGTGATGGGTGAGCGGGACTTGGTGCGAGTTAGGACACGGGGCAGTGAGCACAGGGGGTGATGGGTGAGCGGGACTTGGTGCAAGTTAGGACACGAGGCAGTGAGCACAGTGGGTGATGGGTGAGCGGGACTGGGTGCGAGTTAGGACACGGGGGCAGTGAGCACAGGGGGTGATGGGTGAGCGGGACTCGGTGCGAGTTAGGACACGGGGCAGTGAGCACAGGGGGTGATAGGTGAGCGGGACTCGGTGCGAGTTAGGACACGGGGCAGTGAGCACAGGGGGTGATGGGTGAGCGGGACTTGGTGCGAGTTAGGACACGGACAGCCGAGTTTTGGATCACCTCTAGTTTACGTAGGGTAAAACGTGGGAGGCCAGCCAGGAGTGGGTTGGAATAGTCGAGAGGTAACAAAGGCATGGGTGAGGGCTTCAGCAGCAGATGAGCTGAGGCAGGGACAGAGATGGGCGATGTTACGGAGGTGGACATAGGTGGTCTTAGTTATGCTGTGGATATGTGACACCAAGGTTGCAAACAGTCTGGTTCAGCCTCAGGAGTTGGGGCGAGGGATGGAGTCAGTGGCCAGGGAACGGAGTTTGTGGCGAGGACCGAAAATAATGGCTTCTGTCTTCCCGATATTCAGTTGGAGAAAATTACAGTTGGTACTGAGCCCCAATGATTTGGGGACGAGAGGGAAAATAATAAACAGAGAGGGTTCCCTCTCCTGATCACTATCAAATGACGTCTGCTGTCATCTGAAAGGCATAAAATTCTCAGAGGGCTTGACGGGGTAGATACTGAGATGCTGTTTCCTCCCGGGGCTGGGGAGTCTAGAACTAGGGGGCACAGTCTCAGGATAAGGGGTCGGCCATTTAGGACTGAGATGAGGAGAAACTTCTTCACTCAGAGGGGGGTGAATCTTTGAAATTCTCTACAGTCAAGTAGCCCAGCGGCACTCACGAAAAGAAGCATAAGAAATAGGAGCAGGAATAGGCCATTCGGTTCCTCGATTCATTCAATGAGATCGTGGCTGATCTTCTACCTCAACTCCACTTTCTCACCCTATCACAATATCCTTTGATTCCCTTCGTATCCAAAAATCTCCGTCTTGAATACACTCAAAGGCTGAGCCTCCACAGCCCTCTGGGGCAGAGAATTTCAAAGATTCACCACCCTCTGAGTGAAGAAGTTTCTCCTCATCTCGGTCCTAAATGGCCGACCCCTTATCCTGAGACTGTGTGACCCCTGGTTCTAGACTCCCCAGCCCAGGGGGGAAACAGCATCTCAGTATCTACCCCCGTCAAGCCCTCTGAGAATTTTATGCCTTTCAAATGAGATCACCTCTCGTTCTTCTAAACTCCAGAGAGTATAGGCCCATCCTACACAATCTCTGCTCCAAGGACAACCCTCTCATCCTTGGCTCTCACGTGAAAAACACACAATCGGGTCAGGTTCAAAATCATGAATGGTTTTAATAGTGTAAGGAGAAACTGTTAGGTAGGACACAGATTTAAGGTGACTGGCAAAAGAAGTAGAGGCGACATGAGAATTTTCTTTTGCGAGTTGTTGTGATTTGGAACGCGCTGCCTGAAAGGGCAGTGGAAGCAGTCATGGGAACGTTCAAAAGAGAATTGGATAAATACTTGAAGGGAAAATTGAAACGTGTAAGATGCTGAGTGGGCTTGACAGGGTGGATGCAGAGAGGATGTTTCCCCTCGTGGGGGAATCTAGAACTAGGGGGGCATAGTTTCAGAATAAGGGGCCGCTCATTTAAAACGGAGTTTAGAAGGATGAGAGGGGATCTCATAGAAACATATAAGATTCTGACGGGACTGGACAGGTTAGATGCGGGAAGAATGTTCCCGATGTTGGGGAAGTCCCAGAACCAGGGGACACAGTCTAAGGATAAGGGGTAAGCCATTTAGGATCGAGATGAGGAGAAACTTCTTCACTCAGACTTGTTAACCTGTGGAATTCCCTACCACAGAGAGTTGTTGATGCCAGTTCATTGGATATATTCAAGGGGGAGTTAGATATGGCCCTTACGGCTAAAGGGATCAAGGGGTATGGAGAGAAAGCAGGAAAGGGGTACTGAGGTGAATGATCAGCCATGATCTTCTTGAATGGTGGTGCAGGCTCGAAGGGCCGAATGGCCTACTCCTGCACCTATTTTCTATGTTTCTATGAGGAGCAATTTCTTCTCTGGTGAATCTTTGGAATTCTCTGCCCCAGAGAGCTGTGGAGGTTGGGTCATTGAATATATTTAAGGTGGAGATAGATTTTTGAGCGATAAGGAGTCAAGGGTTATGGGGAGTGGGCAGGGAAGTGGAGCTGAGTCCATGATCAGATCAGCCATGATCTGATTGAATGGCAGAGCAGGCTCAAGGGGCCAAATGGCCTACTCCTGCTCCTACATAAGAACATAAGAAATAGGAGCAGGATTAGGCCATTTGGCCCCTCGAACCTGCTCCGCCATTCAATAAGATCATGGACTCAGTTCCACTTCCCTGCCTGCTCCCTATAACCCTTTACTCCTTTTCTTATGTTCTTAAAAAATGCGTGGGGCTTTGGGGAAACGGAAGGGGACTGGGATTAATTGGACAGCTCTTTCAAAGAGTCGGCACAGGGTCGATGGCCAGAATGTCCTTCTCCTGTGCTGTATCATTCTAGGATTCTGCAAGATGCTTGTGAGCAGAACCCCAGTAGGTGGAGGGGGAATGGGACGCAGATGTACACACACCCACCTTGCTGAGCGCTTTTGCCATTTCAAACGTTCCCACCGTGTCCATGTTGGCAGCGATGATGGGAATGCCGGTGTACGACTGCTTGGAGTTCCGGAACGTGAAGGATCGCATCAGCTCCACCTGAGGACAAGAGAACACAACTCTGGTTAATCGACAAAACAATCAAAACATTTGCCGATTTGAAATCAGTAAAACCTTCACATTGGCACTGTTGTGAATACACAGTGGGTTCGTCTGTCTGCTCCTCCATGACTGTAATGTATTTGCTTCGTGGGTTCTTTGCTTAAGAATTCATAGCGACACGTTGCTCTTAAGAACTAGTGGGTTTATTAGCAAAGGGTTTAACAATCACACTACACATTACCAGTTCATCCACCAGGCTCACGACCGCATGCCTCATCGTGGCTCCCCCGAACCCAATTGGCTGGGGTTTTATTGAGTCTTGTGAACATCACATGACTGGCTAAGCGACTCCCAACTCAACAGCTCCCAGCAAATAAATGTGAGGTATTACATTTTGGTAGGCAGAATAGGGAGGTCACTTATTACTTGGAGGGTGCGAGTCTAGGTGGTGTAGAGGAACAAAGGTAGAATAAATACACAAATTGCTAAGGCAGGTTAGCAAACCAAGCAGTAGGGTTTATTTCTAGAGGTATAGAATTGAAAAATAGGGGAGTTATGCTAAACCTGTATCGAACCTTGGTTAGACCACACTTGGGAGCACTGCGTACAGTTCTGGTCGCCATAGTGTAAAAAGGGTATAGAGGCACTGGAGAGGGTGCAGGGAAGATTTACAAGGATGATCCCAGAAATGCGAGGGTATACCTATCAGAAAAGGACGAACAGGATGGGTCTCTTTACTTTTGAAAAAAGGCTGAGGGGGTGACTTAATAGAGGTCATTAAAATAATGAAAAGTTTTGATAAGAGTGGATACAGAATGTTTCCACTTGTGGGGAAGAGCATAACTAGAGGCCATCAATATAAGATGGTCACCAAGAAATCCAATGGGGAATTCAGAAGAAACCTCTTTACCCGGAGTGTGGTGAGAATGTGGAACTCGCTGCCACAGGGAGGGGTTGAGGCGAATAGTATCGATGCATCTCAGGGGAGGCCGGACAAGCGCACGGGGGAGAAGGGAATAGAGGGTTACGCGGATAGGTTTAGATGAGGAAAGGCGGGAGGAGGCTCGAGTGGAGCATAAACGGCCGGTGCGGACTGGTTGGGCCAAATGGCCTGTTTCTGTGCCGCATCTTTCCGACGTTAACGGGGCAGAATCGTGGCGGAAACCTGAGGAGCTCTGGGTGGCGGGGCTGCCTGGCTGGGTCCGAGCGTCCATTTTATGCCGAGATAGGGCACTCGTGGCGGTGGAACAGAGCGGTAATCTGCATCGTCGCTGCCCCGCCCCCCCGTCCATTTTTGGGGGGGGGGGGCAAAATATACCTCGCTGCGGCTTTTCAGCGTGCTGCGTTTGGGCCGCAGCAAGACGTCCTTGAAGTCGAGCTTCACGTCGTTGTCTATTCGGGGCATCTTTCTCCCTCAACCTCTGCCCCTTTTGGTGGGGGTGATTGCTGGCTCCTCCTCTTGTGCTTCTTTTGGCTTCGGGGGGGCGGGGCCAAAGGGGCTGGCGGGAGTGCCGCCACGTGACCCGCCGCCGCGTGCTTCTGCTGCCTCGCGCCCCGACCGTCGGGCAGTCACGTGGGCTGGTCTCTCGCGTGCGGCGGGTCCCGCGCGCGCTCCGGCCGTTCCTGCACAAAATGGGCGCGGGGTGGGGCAAAAGGCGCACTGCGCATGCGTCGGCCGGGCCGGCTTCAAACCACCTCTCTCCGACCTCCCCCAGGGGGGGGGGGGTGGGGGCGTTCTTCTTGCCGCGGCGCCCACCGGGAGTTGTAGTTCGCCCGCTGCCGCCCCGCAGCCACCCCGACGGCAGCCGGGACTACAACTCCCGCAAGGCACTGCGCGCAGCCTAGACCTGCCCCCCCAACCGTCGGCGGTGACCAAAAATGGAACTGGCTGACAAAAGAAAAAAACATATTATTTAAAAGTGGAACCTTTTTATTTTGAGGGAAAGGGGGACGAATGACGGATCTTCACTGTTTTCTGTTTATTTTTTAAAAAAAACACAGATTCACGAGGGGGTGGGGCGTATTCTGATTGGCCGGACCGGGGGGTCAGAGCAGGGCCCAAGCTGCGCGGCGATTGGCTGCGGCCGCGGCGGCGCGACCCCGGATGTTAACATGAACCGGGGCTGACGGCCGGGAGCTGCCAGAGGAGCCGCAGAGACAGAGCGACAGCATGCTGATCAAAGTGAAGGTGAGTCCCAGGCCTGGGGCCCGGGGGGAGGGGGCACTGTACTGCACTGCCCCGCCCCGCCCCGCCCCCCCCAAATCAGCCCCGCATATAGATATATATATCAACCCCCCCCCCCCCCATACATACATACATACATACACACACACACACACACACACACACACATCACCCCCCCCCCCCCATATAGATCAACTCCCCCAATATATATATAATATATACACACATACATCAGTCCCGCATATAGATATATACTTCAACCCTCCCCCCCCCATATACATATATATACACACATATACACATACATCACCCCCCCCATATAGATCAACTCCCCCAATATATATATAATATATACACACACACATCAGTCCCGCATATAGATATATACATCAACCCTCCCCCCCCCATATACATATATATACACACATACACATACATCGCCCCCCCCATATAGATCAACTCCCCCAATATATATATAATATATACACACATCAGCCCCGCATATAGATATATACATCAAACCCCCCCCCCATATACATATATATACACACACATACACATACATCACCCCCCCCCATATAGATCAACTCCCCCAATATATATATAATATATACACACATACATCAGCCCCGCATATAGATATATACATCAACCCCCCCCATATACATATATATACACACATACACATACATCACCCCCCCCATATATATATAATATATACACACATACACATACATCACCCCCCCCCATATATATATATAATATATACACACATACACATACATCACCCCCCATATATATAATATATACACACACACACACATACATCACCCCCCCCATATAGATATATATAAATACATCAACCCCCCCTCCAATATAGATAAATATATATATACACACACACATCACCCCCCTATATAGATATGTATATATACACATCACCCCCCCCCCCCCATTATAGATATATATATATATACACACACACACACACACACACACACACACACACACACACACACACACACACACCTATATAGATATATATATATATATATACACACATCAAACCCCCCCATATATATATATACACACACACATCACCCTCTATATAGATATATATATTTATATATATATATATATACATATGCACACATCAAACCCCCCCCCCCCCAATATAGATATATATATATATACACACACACACACACACACACACACACACACACACACACACTCCCCTATATAGATATATATATACACACATCAAACCCCCCCATATATATATACACACACATCACCCCCTATATAGATATATATATTTATATATATATATAGATATGCACACATCAAACCCCCCCCCCCAATATAGATATATATATATACACACACACACACACACACACACACACACACACGCGCGCGCTCATATATATTTCACCCCCCTCTGTGTATATACATCTCCCATATATATATATATATCTTGCCCTCATATACATCAAATATATATACACATCACCCCCATATACATACATCATCCCCCATATACATGCGTGTGTGTATAATATATATATGTATATCACCCCCATATACGCATGTAAAACATCACTGCCCCATATACACATATGTATATATACATCACCCCCATATACATATATACACATGTATACATTGCCCCCATGTGTGTATATGTGTATATATATATAAATGTATACATTACCCCCATATATATAACACATGTATACCTTGCCCCCTATATATCATTGCACCACATATGCTTACATAAATACATCACCCCTATATATCACACACACATCACCTCCCATATACATACACATGTATACATCACCATATACATGTGTGTGTATATATATATATAATATACACACACATACATCCCCCCATATATATATATATATATATATACACACACACACATCACCCCCCCCCCCATATACATATATATACCCACCAGTGTGCCCCCCCATATACATGTGTATATATAGGGGTCGCACACACTATATATATATCACCCCATATACATACACACACACACACACACACACACCCAATATACGTATATATGCACACACATCACTCCACATATACATATATATATACACATTGCCCCCCACATACACAGCACATCCATATATAAAAAAATCTCTATCTCCCCCCCCATGTGCATCAACCCCTCCCAGATACACATCGACTCCCCCACCCCCCACTTCCCCTCAGATACAAATCATCATAGGCGGTCCCTGGAACGAGGATGACTTGCTTCCACACGAGGTCACAGATGTTTCAATGAAGGACACGATGTTCCAGTCCTGAACTCCAATGAAGCGGGTGGATGCCTGCGCGTGGATTTTTTTTAACGTGGGGTGACTGTTGCACACCAGCCACCACACGGGGCTTGACAGAGCGAGGTCTTGGTCCAGTGGCAAGGGTTAACCAAGACGACTGGAGACCAGCTCTGCTGCACGGACCGAGTGCGCCCACATATCGCAGTGTGGGCTGGGCCCGTGCTGCCCCTGGGCCCTCGCCTCTTCACCGGTCCGTGCCCTCATTTGCTGCACCTCAGCCCCGGTCTCCCTCCGTCCCCCGCCTCTCTGCTGCGCCCCAGCCCCTCGCCGCCCCTCCGTCCTTTCCCCGTAGCCCAGCAATTTTTTTCTAGCAGATACTTATCTGACTCCCTTTTGGAAAGCCACGCTTGAGTCTTCCTGCACCATCCTTTCAGGCCGCGCATTCCAGATCTTAACCACTCGCTGCGTAAAAAAACGTTTTTCCTCACGTCGCCTTCGGTTCTTCTGCAAATTGCCTTAATTATGTCTCTCGACCCTTCTGCCAATGGGGAACAGTCTCTCTCTCTACTCTGTCTAGCCCCTTATTATTTTGAATACCTCTAGCTTATAATGTTGCGAAGAATAGCAGTAAGCCTGAAGATAGGGAGAGTATTAGAAACTAGCAAAGGACGACCAAAAAATTGATTTAAAAAAAAGAGAAAAAATAGACTGAGAAAACTAGCAAGAAATATAAGAACAGATTGCAAGAGCTTCTACAAGTATGTAAAAAGGAAAAGAGTAGCAAAAGTAAATATTGGTCCCTTAGAGGCTGAGGCAGGAGAAATTATTATGGGGAATAAGGAAATGGCAGAAACGTTAAACAAATATTTTGTATCCGTCTTCGCAGTAGAACACGCAAAAAGCATACCTAAAATGGTGGGGAACCAAGGGTCTAATGAGGGTGAGGAGCTTAATGTAATTAATATAAGCAGAGAAAAAGTACTTGAGAAACTAATGGGACTAAAAGCTGACAAATCCCCTGGGCCTGACGGCCTACATCCTAGAGTTCTAAAAGAGGTGGCTGCAGAGATAGTGGATGCATTGGTTTTGATCTTTCAAAATTCCCGAGATTCTAGAACGGTCCCAGCCAATTGGAAGGTAGCAAATGTAATACCGCTATTCAAGAAAGGAGGGAAAAGAGAAAACAGAGAACGACAGGCCTGTTGGCCTGATATCAGTCGTCGGGAAAATGCTGGAATCCATTGTTAAGGAAGTGGTAACAGGGCACGTAGAAAATCATAACATGATTAGGCAGAGCCAACATGGTTTTATGAAAGGGAAATCGTGTTTGACAAATTTATTACAGTATTTTGAGGATGTAACTGACAGGGTAGATAAAGGGGAACCAGTGGATATAGTATATTTGGATTTCCAAAAGGCATTCGCTAAGATGCCACATAAAAGGTTATTACACAAGACAAAGGCTCATGGGATTGGAGGTAATGTATTTGCATGGATAGAGGATTGGTTAACGGACAGAAAACGGACAGAGAGTAGGGATAAATGGATCATTTTCAGGTTGACCGGCTGTAACTAGTTGGGTGCCGCAAGGATCAGTGCTGGGGCCTCAGCTATTTACAATCTACATTAATGACCTAGATGAAGGGACTGAGTGTAATATATCCAAGTTTGCTGACGACACAAAGCTAGGTGGGATAAGCTGTGAGGAGGACATAAAGAGCCTGCAAGTGGATATAGATAGACTGAGTGAGTGGGCAGTAAGGTGGCAGATGGCGTTTAATGAAGGGAAATGTGAGGTTATTCAGTTTGGTAGGAAGAATAGAAAAACAGAATATCTTTTAAATGTTATTGAGCAGAGAATTTTGTTGTCCTCGCACAGGCCGCACACACAGTTAGTATGCAGGTACAGCAAGCAACTAGGAAGGCCAACAGGCTGAGGAAGGATATACTTGCCTTACTGTACAACGAAGGTTCACTAGATTGATTCCTGGGACGAGAGGGACTGTCCTATGAGGAGAGATTGTGTAGAATGGGCCTGTACTCTCTGGAGTTTAGAAGAATGAGAGGTGATCTCATTGAAACATACAAGATTCTGAAGGGGATTGACAGGGTAAATGCTGAGAGGTTGTTTCCCCCGAGCTGGAGTGTCTAGAACCAGGGGGCACAGTCCCAGGATAAGGGTCGGCCATTTAAGTCAGAGATGAGGAGGAATATCTTCACTCAAAGGGTTGTGAATCTTTGGAATTCACCACCCCAAAGGGCTGTGGATGCTGAATCGTTGAATATATTCAAGGCTGCGATGGAGAGATTTTTAGACTCTGGGAGAATCGAGGGATTTGAAGATTGGCTGGGCGTGGAGTTGAGGTTGAAAATCAGCCATGAACTCTCTACCACAGTGGTTGAAGCTAATAGTATCGATGCATTTAAGGGGAGGCTGGACAAGCGTATGAGGGAGAAGGGAATAGAGGGTCATGCTGATAGATTTAGATGAGGAAAGACGGGAGGAGGCTCGAGTGGAGCATAAACGCCGGCATGGGCTGGTTGGGCCCAATGGCCTGTTTCTGTGCTGTATATCCTGTGATCTTATTGAATGGCTGAGCAACTCGAGGAGCCAAATGGCCTACCCCTGCTCTTAAGTTAGAACAAAACTTAAGAATTAACACTTGGGAGTCTGGTATAATTCTGGTAAACCTACGCTGCACTCCCTCCAAGACCAATATATCCTTCCTACAGTGCTCGCAGTGCTCCAGGTGTGGTCTAACCTGTGCTTTGTATATCCACAGCCTGGGTAGCTGTGACACAGGCTGCCAGAGATCGGATTCGGGCTGGCTGACACCTATGCCCCTTGCATTCTGTGGGGCTGTGATAGACAAGTCCTGTGTGTGTATCTCCTTCTCTGTCCGTGAGCGAGTGAGGTCGTACTCTGTATACAACAGACACCCGCTGCACCCGTTCTATGCTAGAGATAGTTCTCGGGATGCTGAACTCTCTGGATCAGTTCCTATGGACTGGAGGGTAGCTAATGTAACCCCACTTTTTTAAAAAAAGGAGGGAGAGAGAAAACAAGGAATTATAGACAGGTCAGCCTGACATCGGTGGTGGGGAAAATATTGGAGTCAATTATTAAAGATGTAATAGCAGCGCATTTGCAAAGCAGTGACAGGATCGGTCCAAGTTAGCATGGATTTATGAAAGGGAAATCATGCTTGACAAATCTTCTAGAATTTTTGAGGATGTAACTAGTAGAGTGGACAAGGGAGAGCCAGTGGATGTGGTGTATTTAGACTTTCAAAGGGCTTTTGACAAGGTCCCATGTAAGAGATTAGTGTGCAAAATTAAAACACATGGTATTAGGGGTAATGTATTGATGTGGATAGAGAACTGGTTGGCAGACAGGAAGCAGAGAGTATGAATAAACGGCTCCTTTTCAGAATGGCAGGCAGTGACTAGTGGAGTGCTGCAGGGCTCAGTGCTGGGACCCCAGCTATTTACAATATACATTAATGATTTAGATGAAGGAATTGAATGTAATATCTCCAAGTTTGCAGATGACACTAAGCTGGGTGGCGGTGTGAGCTGTGAGGAGGATGCTAAGAGACTGCAGGGTGACTTGGACAGGTTAGGTGAGTGGGCAAATACATGGCAGATGTGGTATAATGTGGATAAATGTGAGGTTATCCACTTTGGTAAAAGCAGGAAGGCAGAATATTATCTGAATGGTGACAGATTAGTAAAAGGGGAGGTGCAACGAGACCTGGGTGTCATGCTACATCAGCCATTGAAAGTTGGCATACAGCAGGCAGTGAAGAAGGCAAATGGTATGTTGGTCTTCATAGCGGGAGGATTTGAGTATAGGTGCAGGGAGGTCTTACTGCAGTTGTACAGGGCCTTAGTGAGGCCTCACCTGGAATATTGTGTGCAGTTTTGGTCTCCTAATCTGAGGAAGGACATTCTTGCTATTGAGTGAGTGCAGTGAAGGTTCACCAGACTGATTCCCGGGATGACAGGACTGACAATGGGGAACAAAGAAATGGCAGACCAATTGAACAAATACTTTGGTTCTGTCTTCACAAAGGAAGACACAAATAACCTTCCGGAAATACTAGGGGACAGTGGGTCGAGTGAGAAGGAGGAACTGAGGGATATCCTTATTAGGCGGGAAATTGTGTTGGGGAAATTGATGGGATTGAAGACTGATAAATCCCCGAGGCCTGATAGTCAGCATCCCAGAGTACTTAAGGAACTGGCCCTAGAAATAGTGGATGCATTGGTGATCATTTTCCAACAGTCTATCGACTCTGGATCAGTTCTTATGGACTGGAGGGTAGCTAATGTAACACCACTTTTTTAAAAAAGGAGGGAGAGAGAAAACGGATAATTATAGACCGGTTAGCCTGACCTCAGTAGTGGGGAAAATGTTGGAATCAATCATTAAGGATGAAATAGCAGTGCATTTGGAAAGCAGTGACAGGATCGGTCCAAGTCAGCATGGATTTATGAAAGGGAAATCATGCTTGACGAATGTTCTGGAATTTTTTGGGGATGTAACTAGTAGAGTGGACAAGGGAGAACCAGTGGATGTGGTGTATTTGAACTTTCAAAAGGTTTTTGACAAGGTCCCGCACAAGAGATTGGTGTGCAAAGTCAAAGCACATGGTAATGGGGGTAATGTACTGATGTGGATAGAGAACTGGTTGGCAGACAGGAAGCAGAGAGTCGGGATAAACGGGTCCTTTTCAGAATGACAGGCAGTGACTAGTAGGTTGCCGCAGGGCTCAGTGATGGGACCCCAGCTCTTTACAATATACATTAACGATTTGGATGAAGGAATTGAGTGTAATATCTCCAAGTTTGCAGATGACACTAAACTGGGTGGCGGTGTGGTATTGTGAGGGGGGGCGCTAAGAGGCTGCAGGGTGACTTGGACAGGTTAGGTGAGTGGGCAAATGCATGGCAGATGCAGTATAATGTGGATAAATGTGAGGTTATCCATTTTGGGGGCAAAAACACGAAGGCAGAATATTATCTGAATGGCGGCAGATTAGGAAAAGGGGAGGTGCAACGAGACCTGTGTGTCATGGTACATCAGTCATTGAAAGTTGGCATGCAGGTACAGCAGGCGGTGATGAAGGCAAATGGTATGTTGGCCTTCATAGCGAGGGGATTTGAGTATAGGAGCAGGGAGGTCTTACTGCAGTTGTACAGGGCCTTGGTGAGACCTCACCTGGAATATTGTGTTCAGTTTTGGTCTCCTAATCTGAGGAAGGACGTTCTTGCTATTGAGGGAGTGCAGCGAAGGTTCACCAGATTGATTCCAGGGATGGCAGGACTTTCATATGAGGAGAGACTGGATCAACTGGGCCTTTATTCACTGGAGTTTAGAAGGATGAGAGGGGATCCCATAGAAACATTTAAGATTCTGACGGGACTGGACAGGTTAGATGTGGGAAGAATGTTCCCGATGTTGGGGAGGTCCAGAACCAGGGGTCATAGTCTTAGGATAAGGGGTAAGCCATTTAGGACTGAGATGAGTAGAAACTTCTTCACCCAGAGAGTTGTTAACCTGTGGAATTCCCTGCCGCAGAGAGTTGTTGATGCCAGTCCATTGGATAAATTCAAGAGGGAGTTAGATATGGCCCTTATGGCTAAAGGGATCAAGTGGTATGGAGAGAAAGCAGGAAAGGGGTACTGAGGTGAATGATCAGCCATGATCTAATTGAATGGTGGTGCAGGCTCAAAGGGCCAAATGGCCTACTCCTGCACCTATTTTCTATGTTTCTATGACATATGAAGAAAGACTGGATCGACTAGGCTTGTATTCAATGGAATTTAGAAGAATGAGAGGGGATCTTGGACAGGTTAGATGCAGGAAGAATGTTCCTGATGTTGGGGAAGTCCAGAACCAGGGGACACAGTCTAAGGATAAGGGGTAAGCCATTTAGGACAGAGATGAGGAGAAACAACTTCTTCACTCAGAGTTGTGAACCTGTGGAATTCTCTTCCACAGAAAGTTGTTGAGGCCAGTTCGTTAGATATATTCAAAAGGGAGTTAGATGTGGCCCTCACGGCTAAAGGGATCAAGGGGTATGGCGAGAAAGCAGGACTGAAATGCATGATCAGCCATGATCATGTTGAATGGTGGTGCAGGCTCGAAGGGCCGAATGGCCTACTCCTGCACCTATTTTCTATTAGAATTAGGAGCAGGAGTCGGCCATTTGGCCCCTCGAGCCTGCTC
>NW_027254508.1:245233-307733 GCF_044704955.1 Pristiophorus japonicus
GGGGGTGATGGGTGAGCGGGACTCGGTGCGAGTTAGGACACGGGGCAGCGAGCACAGGGGGCGATGGGCGAGCGGGACTGGGTGTGAGTTAGGACTCGGGGGCAGTGAGCACAGGGGGTGATGGGTGAGCGGGACTCGGTGCGAGTTAGGACACGGGGCAGCGAGCACAGAGGGTGATGGGCGAGCGGGACTTGGTGCGAGTTAGGACACGGGGCAGTGAGCACAGGGGGTGATGGGTGAGCGGGATTTGGGCTCAGTACCAATTGTAGACTCCCACAGACCGCCAAAGCCCTTCTGAGCTGTGCTGTGCTTTGTGGTGCACGGCCTGTTTATTTCAGTGAGCGACTCCTTTAGATTCTCTGCGCATGTGCGCCGTTTCCAGCAGGAAGGCTTGTGAGTGGCCTGCGGGGTACTTTACAGATTACTCCGCGGGAACATTGCTGCCTGGCTGGGATCGGCTGACTCACCACAGACCGGAGGCGGGGGGGGCGGATAGAACCTGGGCCCCTTACCGCTCTGTGTTGCCCTGTTTCAGCTTGGTCAGGTATTCACACACGGATCTGTTGCAGAATGCTTACGTTTAATGGTTCAAGGCTTAAGTTACGAGGCGAGATTACACAAACGCGGGTTGTAATACCGAGAATTTAGACGGCTAAGAGGTGATCCGATTGTAGTTTTCAGGGTATTCGAGGGGAAAAGATAGGGTAGAGGGAGAAACTATTTTCGCTGGTTGGGAAGTCTAGGACGAGCCAGACCTTTCAAGAGTGAAATTAGGAGACACGTCCACACACAAAGGGTGGGGGAGGGTTTGGAACTCTCCTCCGCAAATGCCAGTTGACGCTAGATTAATTGTGAATTACAAATCTGAGATTGATAGGGGGAATACGAAACGATTGGGAGAGAAGTCAAAAAAACAATTAGGAAGGTGCAGAGGAACTCTGAACTTAAATTATCAAGGAACATACAACAAAATAGTATAATATTTTACAGGCACATCAATAAGAGAGGACGGTCAGGATGGGAATAGGGCCATTAAGGGATAGACAGGATAATATCACAGGGACAGATTAGGAAAAGGGGAGGTGCAACGAGACCTGGGTGTCATGGTACATCAGTCATTGAAGGTTGGCATGCAGGTACAGCAGGCGGTGAAGAAAGCAAATGGTATGTTGGCCTTTGTAGCGAGGGGATTTGAGTATAGGAGCAGGGAGGTCTTACTGCAGTTGTACAGGGCCTTAGTGAGGCCTCACCTGGAATATTGTGTTCAGTTTTGGTCTCGTAATCTGAGGAAGGACATTCTTGCTATTGAGGAACCTCTGCACATGCACGCTAGAGTGTGCGCGCATGTGCAGTAGCTCCTTGCCCCCGAGGCTGCCTGGGAGGGGCCCGACCTTAGCCCTGGTCGAATGGGCTCATGGCGAAGATCGGGACTTGGGCCTCCCTCCCGTTCAGCTCCCTCCCTGCGTCCTTGTTCAGCCTTATCCCCCCCTCTCCCTTCCTTCCCCCCCTTCTCCCTTCCTCCCCCCCCCCCTCTCTCCCATCCTTCCCCCCCCCTCTCCCTTCCTTCCCCCCTCTCTCTCCCATCCTTCCCCCCCCTCTCCCTTCCTCCCCCCCCTCTCTCCCTTCCCTTCCCCCCCCTCTCCCTTCCTTCCCCCCCCCTCTCCCTTCCTTCCCCCCCCCCCTTCCTTCCCCCCCCCTCTCCCTTCCTTCCCCCCCCCTCCCTTCCTTCCCCCCCCTCCCTTCCTTCCCCCCCCTCCCTTCCTTCCCCCCCTCCCTTCCTTCCCCCCCTCCCTTCCTTCCCCCCCCTCCCTTCCTTCCCCCCTCTCCCTTCCTTCCCCCCCTCTCCCTTCCTTCCCCCCCCTCCCTTCCTTCCCCCCCTCTCCCTTCCTTCCCCCCCTCTCCCTTCCTTCCCCCCCTCTCCCTTCCTTCCCCCCCTCTCCCTTCCTTCCCCCCCTCTCCCTTCCTTCCCCCCCCTCTCCCTTCCTTCCCCCCCCTCTCCCTTCCTTCCCCCCCCTCTCCCTTCCTTCCCCCCCTCTCCTTCCTTCCCCCCCCTCTCCCTTCCTTCCCCCCCCTCTCCCTTCCTTCCCCCCCTCTCCCTTCCTTCCCCCCTCTCCCTTCCTTCCCCCCCTCTCCCTTCCTTCCCCCCCTCTCCCTTCCTTCCCCCCCTCTCCCTTCCTTCCCCCCCCTCTCCCTTCCTTCCCCCCCCTCTCCCTTCCTTCCCCCCCCCTCCCTTCCTTCCCCCCCCTCTCCCTTCCTTCCCCCCCCTCTCCCTTCCTTCCCCCCCCTCTCCCTTCCTTCCCCCCCTCTCCCTTCCTTCCCCCCCCTCTCCCTTCCTTCCCCCCCTCTCCCTTCCTTCCCCCCCTCTCCCTTCCTTCCCCACCCTCTCCCTTCCTTCCCCCCCCTCTCCCTTCCTTCCCCCCCCTCTCCCTTCCTTCCCCCCCCTCTCCCTTCCTTCCCCCCCCTCTCCCTTCCTTCCCCCCCTCTCCCTTCCTTCCCCCCCCTCTCCCTTCCTTCCCCCCCCTCTCCCTTCCTTCCCCCCCCTCTCCCTTCCTTCCCCCCCCTCTCCCTTCCTTCCCCCCCCTCTCCCTTCCTTCCCCCCCCTCTCCCTTCCATCCCCCCCTCTCCCTTCCATCCCCCCCTCTCCCTTCCTTCCCCCCCCTCTCCCTTCCTTCCCCCCCCTCTCCCTTCCTTCCCCCCCCTCTCCCTTCCTTCCCCCCTCTCCCTTCCTTCCCCCCCCTCTCCCTTCCTTCCCCCCCTCTCCCTTCCTTCCCCCCCTCTCCCTTCCTTCCCCCCCCCTCTCCCTTCCTTCCCCCCCCCTCTCCCTTCCTTCCCCCCCCCTCTCCCTTCCTTCCCCCCCCTCTCCCTTCCTTCCCCCCCCTCTCCCTTCCTTCCCCCCCCTCTCCCTTCCTTCCCCCCCCTCTCCCTTCCTTCCCCCCCCTCTCCCTTCCTTCCCCCCCCTCTCCCTTCCTTCCTCCATTCTAAGTTCAATTGGAGTAAGTTTTCGCTGCCTAAACTTGCAAAACAGTAAGTGACTAAACATGCCCCCTTTTGGAAAAAAAAATCTGTTCTAAAATGAAACTACTCTGACTAGAACTGGAGCAAACTAAATGCCGAGAAATGCAATTTCTAAGATGCTTAATTCTAAACTAGTTGCTCCAAAAAAATAGGAGCAACTCGGGCCGAAACTTGAGCCCCCAGAAACCAAAAATATAATAATGAATAATCAGCATGCATTTCAAAGGGGAAAATCTTGCTTGACTGACCTAATTGAATTTTTTGAAGAGGTAACAGAGAGAGTAGACAAGGGTAATGCAGTAGATGTAATTTATCTAGATTTTCAAAATGCCTTTGATAAGGTACCCCATAATAGACTGGTGAACAAGGTCAGAGAATATGGAGTCAGGGGACAAGTAGCAGAATGAATAGCTAGCTAGCTTCAACGAGGCAGAATTTCAACAGTTGTACATCCCTGTCTGGAGTAAAAATAAAACGGGGAAGGTGGCTCAACCGTGGCTAACAAGGGAAATTATGGATAGTGTTAAATCCAAGGAAGAGGCATATAAATTGGTCAGAAAAAGCAACAAACCTGAGGATTGGGAGAATTTTAGAATTCAGCAGAGGAGGACAAAGGGTTTAATTAAGAGGGAGAAAATAGAGTATGAGAGGAAGCTTGCCAGGAACATAAAAACTGACTGCAAAAGCTTCTATAGATATGTGAAGAGAAAAAGATTAGTGAAGACCAACGTAGGTCCCTTGCAGTCAGATTCAGGTGAATTTATAATGGGGAACAAAGAAATGGCAGACCAGTTGAACAAATACTTTGGTTCTGTCTTCACGAAGGAAGACACAAATAACCTTCCGGAAATATTAGGGGGCCAAGGGTCTAGTGAGAAGGAAGAACTGAAGGAAATCCTTATTAGATGGGGAATTGTGTTCGGGAAATTGATGGGATGGAAGGCTGATTTAAATCCCCGGGGCCTCATAGTCTGCATCCCAGAGTACTTAAGGAAGTGGCCCTAGAAATAGTGGATGCATTGGTGATCATTTTCCAACAGTCGATCGACTCTGGATCAGTTCCTATGGACTGGAGGGTAGCCAATGTAACACCACTTTTTAGAAAAGGAGGGAGAGAGAAAACAGGGAATTATCGACCAGTTAGCCTGACATCAGTGGTGGGGAAAATGCTGGAATCAATTATTAAAGATGAAATAGCAGCACATTTGGAAAGCAGTGACAGGATCGGTCCGAGTCAGCATGGATTTATGAAAGGGAAATCATGCTTGACAAATCTTCTGGAATATTTTGAGGATGTAACTAGTAGAGTGGACAAGGGAGAACCAGTGGATGTGGTGTATTTGGACTTTCAAAATGCTTTTGACAAGGTCCCACGCAAGAGATTGGTGTGCAAAATTAAAGCACATGGTATTGGGGGGTAATGTACTGACGTGGATAGAGAACTGGTTGGCAGACAGAAAGCAAGCAGAGAGTCGGGATAAACGGGTCCTTTTCAGAATGGGAGACAGTGACTAGTGAGGTGCTGCAGGGCTCAGTGCTGGGACCCCAGCTATTTACAATATACATTAATGATTTCGATGAAGGAATTGAGTGTAATATCTCCAAGTTTGCAGATGACACTAAGCTGGGTGGCGGTGTGAGCTATGAGGAGGATGCTAAAAGGCTGCAGGGTGACTTGGATAGGTTAGGTGAGTGGGCAAATGCATGGCAGATGCAGTATAATGTGGATAAATGTGAGGTTATCCACTTTGGTGGCAAAAACACGAAGGCAGAATATTATCTGAATGGTGGCAGATTAGGAAAAGAGGAGGTGCAACGAGACCTGGGTGTCATTGTACATCAGACATTGAAAGTTGGCATGCAGGTACAGCAGGCGGTGAAGAAGGCAAATGGTATGTTGGCCTTCATAGCTAGGGGATTTGGGGATAGGAGCAGGGAGGTCTTACTGCAGCTGTACAGAGCCTTGGTGAGGCCTCACCTGGAATATTGTGTTCAGTTTTGGTCTCCTAATCTGAGGAAGGACGTTCTTGCTATTGAGGGAGTGCAGCGAAGGTTCACCAGACTGATTCCCGGGATGGCAGGACTGTCATATGAGGAGAGACTGGATCGACTGGGCCTGTATTCACTGGAGTTTAGAAGAATGAGAGGGGATCTCATAGAAACATATAAAATTCTGACGGGACTGGACAGGTTAGGTGCAGGAAGAATAGTCCTTACTACTAGGGGGATCAAGGGGTATGGTGAGAAAGCAGGAATGGGGTACTGAAGTTGCATGATCAGCCATGGTCTTATTGAATGGTGGTGCAGGCTCGAAGGGCCGAATGGCCTACTCCTGCATTTATTTTCTATGTTTCTAAAGTGGGTTGTGGTGTTCCACAAGGATCAGTGCTGTTGTTCACAATTTATATTAACGATTTAGACTTTAGAATCAAAAACACAATTTCTACATTTGCGGATGACACCAAATTGGGGGGGATAGGCAATACTGAGGAGGCCTGGAACAAGTTACAGGAGGACATTAATAAACTAGCAGAAATGGCATATAATTGGCAAATGAAGATCAACACAGATAAATGTGAGGTATTACATTTTGGTAGGAAGAATAGGGAGGTCACTTATTACTTGGAGGGTGAGAGTCTGGGTGGGGTAGAGAAACAAAGGGATCTCTGGGTACAAATACACACATCGCTAAATGTTGCGACACAGGTTAGCAAGGCATAAAAAGCAAACCAGGAACTAGGGTTTATTTCCAGAGGTATAGAATTGAAAAGTAGGGGAGTTATGCTAAACCTGTATCAAACTTTGGTTAGACCACACTTGGAGTTCTGGTGGCCATATTATAAAAAGGATATAGAGGCACTGGAGAGGGTGCAGAGAAGATTTACAAGGATGATACCAGAAATGCGAGGGTGTACATATTGGGAAAGGATGAACAGGCTGGGTCTCTTTTCTCTTGAGGTTTTTAAAAAAAAATGGAAGAGCATAACTAGAGGCCATCAATATAAGATCGTCACCAAGAAATCCAATGGGGAATTCAGAAGAAACTTCCTTACCCAGAGAGTGGTGAGAATGTGGAACTCGCTGCCACAGGGAGGGGTTGAGGCGAATAGTATCGATGCATTTAAGGGGAGGCTGGACAAGCGTATGGGGGAGAAGGGAATAGAGGGTTATTCCGATCGATTTAGATGGGGAAAGACGGGAAGAGGCTCGAGTGGGGCATAAACGCCGGCATGCACACGGCAACGGCCTGTTTCTGTGCTGTAAATCCCGTGTAATCCTGTGGTAGATTTTTGTTAACCAAAGGTATTAAGGGCTCTGGGGCAAAGGCGGGTATATGGAGTTAGGTCGCAGATCAGCTCTGATCTCATTGAATGTTGCAGCAAGCTCTGGGCTGAATGGCCTGCTCGTGCTCCGATGTTCCGGTGATGGTGGGGTGGTGTCAGTATTAAAGAATCGCTCGTGAGCCGGTCTGTTCTGCACTGCAGGTGGAGCGAATAAAAGAACGCGTGGAGGAGAAGGAGGGAATCCCCCCACAGCAACAGCGTCTGATCTACAGCGGGAAACAGATGTGAGTATCGAGCTGTGGGTGCGCAGTTAGAAAGGCTTGCATTTCCACCGTGTTGTTCGGGACCTCGGGACTTGCCAAAGTGCCTCGCAGAACATGAAGTACTTTATTTTAAAAGCGTAGTCACTGTTGTAATGCAGGAAACACAGCAGCCAATTTGCGGCCAGCAACCTGATAATCACCTGATCATCTAATTCAGTGTTGGAGATTGATTCAGGGCTCAATAATGGCCCAAGGCACAAGGTGAGAACTCCCTCTGCCTCCCGTTCAGCTCCTCCCCCTCCCTCCTCGTTCAGCCTAACCCCCCCCCCCACCTCTTCTCACCCCCCCCCACCTCTTCTC
The DNA here is from genome assembly GCF_044704955.1 of Pristiophorus japonicus. NCBI lineage: Eukaryota > Metazoa > Chordata > Chondrichthyes > Pristiophoridae > Pristiophorus > Pristiophorus japonicus. The sequence goes on from NW_027254508.1 coordinate 252,156, forward strand.
ACCCCCCCCACCTCTTCTCACCCCCCCACCTCTTCTCACCCCCCCACCTCTTCTCACCCCCCCCACCTCTTCTCACCCCCCCCCCACCTCTTCTCACCCCCCCCCACCTCTTCTCAACCCCCCCCACCTCTTCTCAACCCCCCCCACCTCTTCTCAACCCCCCCACCTCTTCTCAACCCCCCCCCACCTCTTCTCACCCCCCCCACCTCTTCTCACCCCCCCCCACCTCTTCTCACCCCCCCCCACCTCTTCTCACCCCCCCCACCTCTTCTCACCCCCCCCCACCTCTTCTCACCCCCCCACCTCTTCTCACCCCCCCCCCACCTCTTCTCACCCCCCCCACCTCTTCTCACCCCCCCCACCTCTTCTCACCCCCCCCACCTCTTCTCACCCCCCCCCACCTCTTCTCACCCCCCCCCACCTCTTCTCACCCCCCCCCACCTCTTCTCACCCCCCCACCTCTTCTCACCCCCCCCACCTCTTCTCACCCCCCCCACCTCTTCTCACCCCCCCCACCTCTTCTCACCCCCCCCCCCACCTCTTCTCACCCCCCCACCTCTTCTCACCCCCCCCCCCACCTCTTCTCACCCCCCCCCCACCTCTTCTCACCCCCCCCCCCACCTCTTCTCACCCCCCCCACCTCTTCTCACCCCCCCCACCTCTTCTCACCCCCCCCACCTCTTCTCACCCCCCCCCCCACCTCTTCTCACCCCCCCCCCCACCTCTTCTCACCCCCCCCCCCACCTCTTCTCACCCCCCCCCCACCTCTTCTCACCCCCCCACCTCTTCTCACCCCCCCCACCTCTTCTCGCCCCCCCCACCTCTTCTCGCCCCCCCCACCTCTTCTCGCCCCCCCCCACCTCTTCTCGCCCCCCCCACCTCTCGTCGCCCCCCCCACCTCTTCTCGCCCCCCCCACCTCTCGTCGCCCCCCCCACCTCTCGTCGCCCCCCCCACCTCTCGTCGCCCCCCCCACCTCTCGTCGCCCCCCCCACCTCTCGTCGCCCCCCCCACCTCTCGTCGCCCCCCCCCACCTCTCGTCGCCCCCCCACCTCTCGTCGCCCCCCCCACCTCTCGTCGCCCCGCTGTCCCACCTCTCGTCGCCCCCCCCACCTCTCGTCGCCCCCCCCCACCTCTCGTCGCCCCCCCCCACCTCTTGTCGCCCCCCCCCACCTCTTGTCGCCCCCCCCCACCTCTTGTCCCCCCCCCCACCTCTTGTCGCCCCCCCCCACCTCTTGTCGCCCCCCCCACCTCTTGTCGCCCCCACCCCACCTCTTGTCGCCCCCCACCCACCTCTTGTCGCCCCCCCCCACCTCTTGTCGCCCCCCCCCACCTCTTGTCGCCCCCCCCCACCTCTTGTCGCCCCCCCCCACCTCTTGTCGCCCCGGCCTTGAGGGGGGGAGCTCGATGACTGAACACAGAGCTCGCGCTGGGCCAAGAGAGGAGCGGGCGGCAGAGATTTCCTCAAATGCACGTGAACTTTACAGACCAGCCCCCCTCCCCCCCACATTCACCCATGTGCCCCCTGCAACCCCCCCTGCACAGAAGCCAAACCCTTCTCTGTTACCCAACCCCGTCCCCATCCCCGTCATAACTAGCACTCAACGGAATGAGCAGTTCGCTATTTGCATTGCGTCTGGTTTAATTTTTTTTAAACCAAAGGTGTGTCGATGCTTAATTCCTTTCGTGTTTTTCCCCATTAGACCGGGAGTGCATCTGGTCTTTCAAGTATGTTTGGTCGGTCGGTCAGTTCTGGCCCAATTGAGTTAACATGCCCAGTCTGTTCATGGGACCAGATTGGGCGAGAGAAATAAACCATTAAACTGACTCTTTTGCTTCCTTGATATCTTGTCTCTTGTGTGCACATCTTTTTTCTCCACCCCCCCCCCCCCTCCCTTTTTGAGAGGAGGAAGGTCATCGGAATCGAGGAAGACTTGCTCCCACTCTAAAAGTGAGTTCTCAGGTGGCTGACCAGTCCAATACAGGAACCACAGTCCCTGTCACAGGTGGGACAGACAGTGGTTGAGGGAAGGGGAGGGTGGGACTGGTTTGCCGCACGCTCCTTCCGCTGCCTGGCGCTTGCTTTCTGCACGCTCTCGGCGACGAGACTCGAGGTGCTCAGCGCCCTCCCGGATGCACTTCCTCCACTTAGGGGCGGGACTGGTCTTTGGGCCAGGGACTCCCAGGTGTCGGTGGGGGATGTTGCACTTTATCAGGGGAGGCTTTGAGGGTGGTCCCTTGTAACGTTTCCTCTGCCCACCTGGGGCTCGCTTGTCTTGTGTCAGGCATGCGAACAATGTGGCCTGCCCAACAGAGCTGAAATGCAGGATCTTGCGGAGACAGCGTTGGTGGTATTTCTCCAGCGACTTGAGGTGTCTACTGTACATGGTCCACGTCTCTGAGCCATACAGGAGGGCGGTTATCACTACAGCCCTGTCGACCATGAGCTTGATGCCAGATTTGAGGTCCTGGTCTTCAAACACTCTCTTCCTCAGGCGGCTGAAGGCTGCACTGGTGCACTAGAGGCGGAGTTGGACCTAGTCATGGATGCCTGCCCTTGCTGACAATCGGCTCCTGAGGTATGGAAAGAGGTCCACATTGTCCAAGGCTGTGCCGTGGATTTTGATGACCGGGGGAGGACAGTGCTGTGTGGCGGGGTCAGGTTGGTGGAGGACCGTTGTCTTAAGGATGTTTCGTATAAGGCCCATGCTTTCAATGGCCTCGGTGAAGGTGTTGACGACTGCTTAGAGTTCAGCCTCCGAGTGTGCTAATGAACAGTGCAGCCAGCGTTTGGCTCCTTGACTAAGGTGGCCAAGATGAACAAAGAAATGGCAGACCAATTGAACAAATACTTTGTTTCTGTCTTCACTAAGGAAGACACAAATAACCTTCTGGAAATACTAGGAGAACGAAGGTCTACCGAGAAGGAGGAACTAAAGGAAATCCTTATTAGTCAGCAAATTGTGTTGGGGAAATTGATGGGATTGAAGGCCGATAAATCCCCAGGGCCTGATGGTATGCATCCCAGAGTACTTAAGTGGCCCTAGAAATAGTGGATGCATTGGTGGTCATTTACCAACATTCTATAGACTCTGGATCAGTTCCTATGGACTGGAGGGTAGCTAATGTAACCCCACTTTTTTTTTTTAAAAAAGGAGGGAGAGAGAAAACACGGAATTATAGACCGGTCAGCCTGACATTGGCGGTAGGGAAAATGTTGGAGTCAATTATTAAAGATGTAATAGCGCATTTGAAAAGCAGTGACGGGATCGGTCCAAGTCAGCATGGATTTATGAAAGGGAAATCATGCTTGACAAATCTTCTAGAATTTGTTGAATATGTAACTGGTAGAGTGGACAAGGGGGAGCCAGTGGATGTGGTCTATTTAGACTTTCAAAAGCCTTTTGACAAGGTCCCACATAAGAGATTAGTGTGCAAAGTTAAAGCACATGGTATTGGGGGTAATGTACTGATGTGGATAGAGAACTGGTTGGCAGAGAGTAGGAATAAATGGGTCCTTTTCAGAATGGCAGGCAGTGACTAGTGGTGTACCGCAAGGTTCAGTGCTGGGACCTCAGCTATTTACAATATACATTAATGATTTAGACGAGGGAATTGAATGTAATATCTCCAAGTTTGCCGATGGCACTAAGCTGGGTGGCGGTGTGAGCTGTGAGGAGGATGCTAAGGGGGCTGCAGGGTGACTTGGACAGGTTAGGTGAGTGGGCAAATGCATGGCAGATACAGTATAATGTGGATAAATGTGAGGTTATCCACTTGGGTGGTTAAAAACAGGAGGGCTGATTATTATCTGAATGGTGACAGATTAGGAAAAGGGGAGGTGCAACGAGACCTGGGTGTCATGGTACATCAGTCATTGAAAGTTGGCATGCAGGTACAGCAGGCGGTAAAGAAAGCAAATGGTATGTTGGCCTTCATAGCGAGGGGATTTGAGTACAGGAGCAGGGAGGTCTTACTGCAGTTGTACAGGGCCTTGGTGAGGCCACACCTGGAATATTGTGTTCAGTTTTGGTCTCCTAATCTGAGGAAGGACGTTCTTGCTATTGAGGGAGTGCAGCGAAGGTTCAGACTGATTCCCGGGATGGCAGGACTGACATATGAGGAGCGACTGGATCAACTGGGCCTTTATTCATTGGAGTTTAGAAGGATGAGAGGGGATCTCATAGAAACATATAAAATTCTGACGGGACGGGACAGGTTAGATGCAGGAAGAATGTTCGCGATGTTGGGGAAATCCAGAACCAGGGGACACAGTCTAAGGATAAGGGGTAGGTCATTTAGGACCGAGATGAGGAGAAACTTCTTCACTCAGAGAGTTGTTAACCTGTGGAGTTCCCTACCGCAGAGAGTTGTTGATGCCAGTTCATTGGATATATTCAAGAGGGAGTTAGATATGGCCCTTACGGCGAAAGGGATCAAGGGGTATGGAGAGAAAGCAGGAAAGGGGTACTGAGGTGAATGATCAGCCATGATCTAATTGAATGGTGGTGCAGGCTCGAATGGCCTACTCCTGCACCAATTGTCTATGGCCACCGATCAACAGTGGAGCCCGTGTGCTGCGCCTTGACCAAGATGGCCGCCAGTGACGGAACAGTGCGCTATTCCTCGACCAAGATGGCCGCCAGCGACCGAACGCCGCGCTGTTGCTCGACCAAGATGGCCGCCAGCGACCGAACGCCGCGCGGTTCCTTGACCAAGATGGCCGCCGGCGACCAGTGGAGCCGGTGCGTGGCTCCTTGACCAAGATGGCCGCCCCCACCCAGCCCTGGCGGGACGCTCGCCGCAGGGGGAGCCCGAGCGAGCGAGCGAGAGAGCGGACGGAGCAAGTTGCGGACACGCGGTGTTTGGAAGGCATTTTTTCCACAGACACACAGTGAAAAACATCCGTAAAACAGACTGTGAGGGGCGGCACCGGACTGAGGATCCAGGGAGGGTGGTGTCCGAGTGTCCCGGGGGGCTGGAGCAGGACAAACCCCGGCCCGGCCCGGCCCTGGGGCTGGAGCAGGACAAACCCCGGCCCGGCCCGGCCCTGGGGCTGGAGCAGGACAAACCCCGGCCCGGCCCGGCCCTGGGGCTGGAGCAGGACAAACCCCGGCCCGGCCCGGCCCTGGGGCTGGAGCAGGACAAACCCCGGCCCGGCCCTGGCGCCCAGCCGCCCTCCCAGCTGCACGGCGCCACGCTGGGCTATTTCCGCAGGGTGGGAGACACCCTGGACCAAGGCTTCGAGGATCAGGGGGAGAAAGGTGAGGATAAGGTCAGGGGGGGCGCTGATCGTTGGCCTCAGTGCCCCTTGGGGGGGTGAGGGAGGGGATGATTGATTGTTGGCCTCAGTGCCCCTTGGGGGGTGAGGGAGGGGCTAATTGTTGGCCTCAGTGCCCCTTGGGGGGTGAGGGAGGGGCTGATTGTTGGCCTCAGTGCCCCTTGGGGGGTGAGGGAGGGGCTAATTGTTGGCCTCAGTGCCCCTTGGGGGTGAGGGAGGGGCTTATAGTTGGCCTCAGGGTCCCTTGGGGGTGAGGGAGGGGCTTATAATTGGCCTCAGTGCCCCGTGGGGGTGAGGGAGGGGCTGATCATTGGCCTCAGTGCCCCTTGGGGTGAGGGAGAGACTTACAGTTGGCCTCAGTACCCCCTGGTTGCGGGGGGGAAGGACCATAGTTGGTGTCAGTGCCCTGGTGGTGGGAGGAGGGGCTACAGTTGGCCTCAGTGCCCTGGTGGTGGGGGAGGGGCTACAGTTGGCCTCAGTGCCCTGGTGGTGGGAGGAGGGGCTACAGTTGGCCTCAGTGCCCTGGTGGTGGGAGGAGGGGCTACAGTTGGCCTCAGTGCCCTGGTGGTGGGGGAGGGGCTACAGTTGGCCTCAGTGCCCCCTGGTTGGTGGGGGAGAGGCTACAGTTGGCCTCAGTGCCCTGGTGGTGGGGGAGGGGCTACAGTTGGCCTCAGTGCCCCCTGGTTGGTGGGGGGGAGAGGGATGACCAGGACCTGATCTGGGTTGGACTGTGATGCCTGCTGTGCCCTGATGCCCTCCTCATCACTCGGCGCACGGCTGAGGCATCAGATGGCTGCTGGCGTCCGAGGGACCCATTACCGTTTTCCCCCCCACCCCCCACTCTCCCCCTCCCCTCCCACCCCATCCCATCCCATCCTATCTCCCAACAAGAAGCCAGCGCTTAAACCAGGGAGGGTTCCTGCTCCTGATCACCTTGCAGTGACGCTTGTTGGAAAGTACATGGCGGGGGTTGGCCATAATCCGAGATGGCCTGTGATGCATCTCATGGCCAAATATCCACCCCACACTCGCTGTCCGTGCAACTCACAAATCTAGGCTGGCAGTACTGAGGGAGTGCCGCACTGTCGGAGGGACAGTACTGAGGGAGCGCCTCACTGTCGGAGGGGCAGTACCGAGGGAGCGCCTCACTGTCGGAGGGGCAGTACTGAGGGAGCGCCTCACTGTCGGAGGGGCAGTACTGAAGGAGCGCTGCACTGTCGGAGGGGCAGTACTGAGGGAGCGCCGCACTGTCGGAGGGGCAGTACTGAGGGAGTGCCGCACTGTCGGAGGGGCAGTACTGAGGGAGTGCCGCACTGTCGGAGGGGCAGTACCGAGGGAGCGTCTCACTGTCGGACGGACAGTAGTGAGGGAGTGCCGCACTGTCGGAGGGGCAGTACTGAGGGAGCGCCTCACTGTCGGAGGGGCGGTACTGAGGGAGCGCCTCACTGTCGGAGGGGCAGTACTGAGGGAGCGCCGCACTGTCGGAGGGGCAGTACTGAGGGAGCGCCTCACTGTCGGAGGGGCAGTACTGAGGGGGGGCAGTACTGAGGGAGTGCCGCACTGTCGGAGGGGCAGTACCGAGGGAGCGTCTCACTGTCGGACGGACAGTAGTGAGGGAGTGCCGCACTGTCGGAGGGGCAGTACTGAGGGAGCGCCTCACTGTCGGAGGGGCGGTACTGAGGGAGCGCCTCACTGTCGGAGGGGCAGTACTGAGGGGGGGCAGTACTGAGGGAGTGCCGCACTGTCGGAGGGGGCAGTACTGAGGGAGCGCCGCACTGTCGGAGGGGCAGTACTGAGGGAGCGCCGCACTGTCGGAGGGGCAGTACTGAGGGAGCGCCGCACTGTCGGAGGAGCAGTACTGAAGGAGCGCTGCACTGTCGGAGGGGCAGTACTGAGGGAGCGCCGCACTGTCGGAGGGGCAGTACTGAGGGAGTGCCACACTGTCGGAGGGGCAGTACTGAGGGAGCGCCACACTGTCGGAGGGGCAGTACTGAGGGAGTGCCACACTGTCGGAGGTGCCACATTTCAGATGAGACCCCATCTGCCCCCTCAGGCGAACGTAAAAGATCCCATGACACTATTTCAAAGCGGGGGGGGGGAGGGGGGGTGAGTTATCCCTGGGGTCCTGGGGCCAATATTTATCCCTCAATCAACATAACAAAAACAGATTATCTGGGTCATTATCACATCGCTGTGTGTGGGAGCTTGCTGTGCGCAAATTGGCGTTTCCCACAATACAACAGTGTCTACACTCCCAAAAGTACTTCATTGGCTGTTAAGTGCTTTGAGACGTCCGATGGGCGTGAAAGGTGCTATATAAATGTAAGATTCTGAGGGAGCTTGACAAGGTGGATGCAGAGAGGATGTTTCCCCTTGTGGGGGACTCTAGAACTAGGGGGGGGGGCATAGTCTCTGAATGAGGGGCCGCCCATTTAAAACTGAGATGAGGAGGAATCCCTTCTCTGGGAGGGTTGTAAATCTGTGGAATTCTCTGCCCCAGAGAGCTGTGGAGGCTGGGCCATTGAATATAGTATTAGGCGGTCCCGCGTGTGGAAAATGGCCGGCTTCAGCACCAAAGAGAAAAGGAATTGTCACGTGTTTCCATGAGCGACCTGAGGTTCCAGGTCCTGAACTCGATCTTGAAGGGTGGAAGAGGCCCTGTGCGTGGATTCTTTTAACGTGGGGCTGGCCATTGCACACCAGCCACCACACGGGGCTCGACGGAGCACGGCCTTGGTCCAGTGGCGAGGGTTGTCCCAAGACGACTGGAGACCAGCTCGGCTGCACGGGCCTGAATGACGCTTCTGTGCGGTGGACCCTGCAAAATCCTGAACCCACGACCTTCTGACTGCAGAGAGATGAAATAATGATCTCAATTTCATGCCCATTGATGGAATGCATATGCGCTTAAGGCGGAGATAGACAGATTTCTGAGCGATAAGGGAGTAAAGGGTGACGGGAAGTGGAGCTGAGTCCGGGGTCAGATCAGCCGTGATCATCATAGACAGTCCCTCGAAACGAGGATGACTTGCTTCCACGCCAAAAAGGCCCGTCCATAGGCCACGATCTTATTGCGAGCCTGCTCCTATTTCTGATGTTGTCTTGTCTTTCTCCGCCCGCTGCTAACCTCTGACCCTCTCTTCTCCCGCCCCCGCCACACTTGTGTCTTTCCCAGAGCTCTTCATCACCAACGTCTTGGACGAAGTGCGGGGCCAGGAGCTGAAGCTGTGCACCGACCCCTCGGTCAGCCTGGTGCTGGAGCGGCTGCTGGGGCAGTGCGGGGCCCCCGGACTGCGGCGTTTCCTGGCCGGCCTGCGGCCCCACTACGCCCACCTCACCTGCCACCGGTGCGGGGCTCACGTGGTACAGACGGCGCTGGCGCAGGCGGCCCGGCTATCGGCCCAGCTCGGCGACGTGGAGGAGGAGGAGGAGGGGGGCGGGAGCCTGGAGCAGCTGATCGAGGAGCTGAGCGCCGGCGCGCGCCAGCGCTTCCTCGCGTACGCGCGCGACACCCACGGGAGCTTCGTGCTGCGGACCCTGCTGCAGGTGCTGGGCGGGGCCCTCCTGGGCGCGGAGAGGGCGAAGGGAAACCCTCGCAAGAAGTCTCCCCGCGGTGAGTAACACGCACCGGGGAAATCCACTCGCTGCTTCACGATCTCGTTTCCTCTCCGCTCGCTGCTGGGGCAAGGCCACCTGATTTCAGCTGTGAACCCCTCGATTATATTCCAGCCTGTAACTCACTCCCGGGTATCTGTTATTCTATATATAAACCCCCGAACCCCTCAATTAGATTCCAGTCTGTAACTCACTCCCGGGTATCTGTTATTCTATATATAAACCCCCGAACCCCTCGATTAGATTCCAGCCTGTAACTCACTCCCGGGTATCTGTTAGTCTATATATAAACCCCCCGAACCCCTCGATTATATTCCAGCCTGTAACTCACTCCCGGGTATCTGTTATTCTATATATAAACCCCCCGAACCCCTCGATTAGATTCCAGTCTGTAACTCACTCCCGGGGTATCTGTTATTCTATATATAAACCCCCCGAACCCCTCGATTAGATTCCAGCCTGTAACTCACTCCCGGGTATCTGTTATTCTATATATAAACCCCCCGAACCCCTCGATTATATTCCAGCCTGTAACTCACTCCCGGGTATCTGTTATTCTATATATAAACCCCCTGAACCCCTCGATTAGATTCCAGCCTGTAACTCACTCCCGGGTATCTGTTATTCGATATATAAACCCCCCGAACCCCTCGATTAGATTCCAGCCTGTAACTCACTCCCGGGGTATCTGTTATTCTAGATATAAACCCCCCGAGCCCCTCGATTAGATTCCAGCCTGTAACTCACTCCCGGGTATCTGTTATTCTAGATATAAACCCCCCCGAGCCCCTCGATTAGATTCCAGCCTGTAACTCACTCCCGGGTATCTGTTATTCTAGATATAAACCCCCCCGAGCCCCTCAATTAGATTCCAGCCTGTAACTCACTCCCGGGTATCTGTTGTTCTATATATAAACCCCCCCTCGAACCCCTCGATTAGATTCCAGCGAGTAACTAACTCCCGGGGTATGTTAATCGATATATAAACCCCCTGAGCCCCTCGATTAGATTCCAGCCTGTAACTCACTCCCGGGTATCTGTTATTTTATATATAAACCCCCCCTAACCCCTCGATTCGATTCCGCCAGTAACTCACTCCCGGGTATCTGTTATTCGATATATAAACCACCTGAACCCCTCGATTAGATTCCAGCCTGTAACTCACTCCGGGTATCTGTTATTCTATATATAAACCACCGAACCTATCGATTAGATTCCAGCCTGTAACTCACTCCCGGGGATCTGTTATTCTCTATATAACCCCCACCCCCGAACCCCTCGATTAGATTCCAGCCTGTAACTCACTCCCGGGTATCTGTTATTCTATATATAAACCTCCCCTCGAACCCCTCGATTAGATTCCAGTCTGTAACTCACTCCCGGGTATCTGTTATTCTATATATAAACCCCCCCGAACACCTCGATTAGATTCCAGCCTGTAACTCACTCCCGGGTATCTGTTATTCTATATATAAACCCCCCCCCGAGCCCCTCGATTCGATTCCAGCCTGTAACTCACTCCCGGGTATCTGTTATTCTATATATAAACCCCCCCGAACCCCTCGATTAGATTCCAGCCTGTAACTCACTCCCGGATATCTGTTATTTTATATATAAACCCCCAGAACCCCGCGATTAGATTCCGCCAGTAACTCACTCCCGGGTATCTGTTATTCGATTTATAAACCACCTGAACCCCTCGATTAGATTCCAGCCTGTAACTCACTCCGGGTATCTGTTATTCTATATATAAACCACCGAACCTATCGATTAGATTCCAGCCTGTAACTCACTCCTAGGTATCTGATATTCCATATATACCCTCGCCCGCCCGCCCCCCCAGAACCCCTCGATTAGATTCTAGCCTATAACTCACTGCCCGGTATCTGTTATTGAATATATAAACCCCCGAACACCTCGATTAGATTCCCGTCTGTAACTCACTCCCGGGTATCTGTTATTCTATATATAAACCCCCTGAACCCCTCGATTAGATTCCAGCCTGTAACTCACTCCCGGGTATCTGTTATTCTATATATAAACCCCCTGAACCCCTCGATTAGATTCCAGCCTGTAACTCACTCCCGGGTATCTGTTATTCGATATATAAACCACCTGAACCCCTCGATTAGATTCCAGCCTGTAACTCACTCCGGGTATCTGTTATTCTATATATAAACCACCGAACCTATCGATTAGATTCCAGCCTGTAACTCACTCCCGGGTATCTGTTATTCTATATATAAACCCCCGAACCCCTCGATTAGATTCCAGTCTGTAACTCACTCCCGGGTATATGTTATTCTATGTATAAACCACCAGAACCCCTCGACTGGATTTAAGCCTGTAACTCACTCCCGGGTATCTGTTATTCTCTATATAACCCCCACCCCCGAACCCCTCGATTAGATGCCAGCCTGTAACTCACTCCAGAGTATCTGTTATTCTATATATAAACCCCCCGAAACCCTCGATTAGATTCCAGCCTGTAACTCACTCCCGTGTATCTGTTATTCTATATATAAACCCCCGAACCCCTCGATTAGATTCCAGCCTGTAACTCACTCCCGGGTATCTGTTATTCTCTATATAAACCCCCCGAACTCCTCAATTAGATTCCAGCCTGTAACTCACTCCCGAGTATCTGTTATTCTATATATAAACCCCCGAACCCCTCGATTAGATTCCAGTCTGTAACTCACTCCCGGGTATATGTTATTCTATGTATAAACCACCAGAACCCCTCGACTGGATTTAAGCCTGTAACTCACTCCCGGGTATCTGTTATTCTCTATATAACCCCCACCCCCGAACCCCTCGATTAGATGCCAGCCTGTAACTCACTCCAGAGTATCTGTTATTCTATATATAAACCCCCCGAACCCTTCGATTCGATTCCAGCCTGTAACTCACTCCCGGGTGTCTGTGATTCTATATATAAACCCCCCCAAACCCCTCGATTAGATTCCAGCCTGTAACTCACTCCCGGGTATCTGTTATTCTCTATATAAACTCCCCGAACTCCTCAATTAGATTCCAGCCTGTAACTCACTCCCGAGTATCTGTTATTCTATATATAAACCCCCGAACCCCTCGATTAGATTCCAGCCAGTAACTCACTCCCGGGTATCTGTTATTCTATATATAAACCCCCCCGAACCCCTCGATTAGATTCCAGCCTGTAACTCACTCCCAGGTATCTGTTATTCTATATATAAACCCCCCGAACCCCTCGATTAGATTCCAGTCTGTAACTCACTCCCGGGTATCTGTTATTCTATATATAAACCCCCCCGAACCCCTCGATTAGATTCCAGCCTGTAACTCACTCCCGGGTATCCGTTATTCTATATATAAACCCCCCGAACCCCTCGATTAGATTCCAGCCTGTAACTCACTCTCGTGTATTCCGTTATTCTATATATAAACCCCCCCGAACCCCTCGATTAGATTCCAGCCTGTAACTCACTCCCGGGTATCCGTTATTCTATATATAAACTCCCCCGAACCCTTCGATTAGATTCCAGCCTGTAACTCACTCTCGTGTATCTGTTATTCTATATATAAACCCCGCCGAACCCCTCGATTAGATTCCAGCCTGTAACTCACTCCCGGGTATGTTATTCTATATATAAACCCCCCCGAACCCCTCGATTAGATTCCAGCCTGTAACTCACTCCCGGGTATCCGTTATTCTGTATATAAACCCCCCCGAACCTCTCGATTAGATTCCAGCCTGTAACTCACTCCCGGGTATCTGTTATTCTGTATATAAACCCCCAAACCCCTCGATTAGATTCCAGCCTGTAACTCACTCCCGGGTATCTGTTATTCTCTATATAAACCCCCCGAACTCCTCAATTAGATTCCAGCCTGTAACTCACTCCCGAGTATCTGTTATTCTATATATAAACCCCCCGAACCCCTCGATTAGATTCCAGTCTGTAACTCACTCCCGGGTATCTGTTATTCTATATATAAACCCCCCCGAACCCCTCGATTAGATTCCAGCCTGTAACTCACTCCCGGGTATCCGTTATTCTATATATAAACCCCCCGAACCCCTCGATTAGATTCCAGCCTGTAACTCACTCTCGTGTATTCCGTTATTCTATATATAAACCCCCCCGAACCCCTCGATTAGATTCCAGCCTGTAACTCACTCCCGGGTATCCGTTATTCTATATATAAACTCCCCCGAACCCTTCGATTAGATTCCAGCCTGTAACTCACTCTCGTGTATCTGTTATTCTATATATAAACCCCGCCGAACCCCTCGATTAGATTCCAGCCTGTAACTCACTCCCGGGTATGTTATTCTATATATAAACCCCCCCGAACCCCTCGATTAGATTCCAGCCTGTAACTCACTCCCGGGTATCCGTTATTCTGTATATAAACCCCCCCGAACCTCTCGATTAGATTCCAGCCTGTAACTCACTCCCGGGTATCTGTTATTCTATATATAAACCCCCGAACCCCTCGATTAGATTCCAGCCTGTAACTCACTTCCGCGCATTATCTGTTCTATTTTTAAACCACCCGGACCCATATTGCTTGCTGACAGTTCTTGGTTACTTTCAGCGGGGAAGCAGGATAACCGTCTTGGAAAGGTTACGGACTTTGCCGTCCCGGAAGGTTTCTTGGCTGAACTGCGCGAGTTGGCAAAGCTACTGGAGGCAAATGTGAAAGGTGAGGCATCAGGATCTTTAGCAGAGCATCCATCGCGAATACAGACACCCACTGAGGTCTGCTCATGGACCCAGAGAGAGAGAGAGACACTCACTGAGACACACTCTGACCCCTGACATAGGCAGCCCAATCTGACCGAAGAGGCTTGTCTGTGGCTACAACACACCACGCTGGGTACAGGTATAGTGTTTATAAGCACTACAGATTTTATGACGTGGTTTGCATCTAGTACAAAGAAGTAATACTTAACAAGGCGATGGTTGACAGTCTGTTCCTTGAAACCTCGGCGGAAGCCCACTGCGTGACTGCGACATGTTCTCGTGCTGTGTTCTGTTGACTGTAGTTCTCTCCCACTCTGTCTCTGTGTTCGCGCTGCCTTCGGGGTTCAATAGCTGCTTCTCTTATACCTTTTTTCTCCCCTTTCAAGTACTCGTGACAGCTTGCAGCTGCCTGGCCACCCGTTACATCCGTTACAATACTCTCGTTATTAATTCAAGCACTTGCCCGACCTTCAGTGGATGAAGGGACCGAGTGTAATGTAGCCAAGTTTGCTGATGGTACAAAGATGGGTGGGAAAACAGGTTGTGAGGAGGACACACAAAATCTGCAAAGGGATATAGACAGACTAAGTGAGTGGGCAAAAATTTGGCAGATGGAGTATAATGTGGGAAAATGTGAGGTTATCCACTTTGGCAGAAGAAATAGAAAAGGAAATTGCAATTTAAATGGAGAAAAATTGCAAAGTGCTGCAGTACAGAGGGACCTGGGGGTCCTTGTGCATGAAACACAAAAAGTGAGTCTGCAGGTACAGCAAGTGATCAGGAAGGCCAATGGAATGTTGGCCTTTATTGCAAAGGGGGATGGAGTATAAAAGCAGAGAAGTCCTGCTACAACTGTACAGGGTATTGGTGAGGCCACACCTCTGGAGTACTGCGTGCAGTTTTGGTCTCAGTATTTAAGGAAGGATATACTGGCATTGGAGACAGTTCAGAGAAGGTTCACTCGGTTGATTCCGGAGATGAGGGGGTTGACTTATGAGGATAGGTTGAGTAGGTTAGGCCGATAATCATTGGAGTTCAGAAGAATGATTTCTTATCGAAACATACAAGATATTGAGGGGGCTCGACAAGATGGATGCGGAGAGGATGTTTCCACTCATAGGGGAAACTAAAACTAGAATAAGGGGCCGCCCATTTAAAACTGAGATGAGGAGGAATTTCTTCTCTCAGAGGGTTGTAAATCTGGAATTCTCTGCCCCAGAGAGCTGTGGAGGCTGGGTCATTGAATATATTTAAAGTGGAGACAGTCAGATTTTTGAGCGATAAGGGAGTGAAGGGTTATGGGGAGTGGGCAGGGAAGTAGAGCTGAGTCCATGATCGGATCAGCCATGATCGTATTAAATGGCGGAGCAGGCTCGAGGGGCCGAATGGCCGACTCCTGCTCCTATTTCTTATGTTCAACAGCTTATCTCGCTCTCCTCCTTTTTGCAGAAGGGGCCATTCTTCTCTCAGAACTTTTTACACCGATAATTACACACAACTTTCATAGTTTGTTACCTCGCCTAGTCTTGCAATTTAAGCGATAAGAAATGGTATCTCATTTCGTGGCTAATTAACATTCTGTCCTTGACTGCATCCTGGACTCGAACAGAACAGAACATTCTCGGTACTTCAGCGCGTTACAGCAGTTAGCATAATATTGACTTAATTTACCATCATGCTTTGCTTCTCAGCTTTTCCCACACACTGACTCCCCCCCCCCCCCCCCCCCCAGCCCTGGAGACATACGCTGAGAGACTGACGCAGTGTTACAAGAGTTGGTCTTCTGGAAGCCCAACTGTGTAAAATCATGAAGGGTTTAGATAGTGAATAAAGAAGACTGTTTCCAATGGCTGAAGGGCCGATAACCAGTACAAGAATAACCAGTAGGAATAAACGGGTCATTTTGGGGTTGGCAGGCTGTAACTAGTGGGGTACTGCAAGGATTGGTGCTGGGGCCCCACTATTCACAGTCTATGTCGATGATTTGGATGAGGGGACCGAGTGTAATATATCCAAGTTTGCTGATGATACAAAGCTCGGTGGGAAAGTAATTTATGGAAGGTTAATGCAGCAAGGGTGCAAAGGGACACAGACAGGTTAAGTGAGTGGGCAAGAACATGGCAGATGGAATATAATGTGGAGAAATGTGAAGTTATCCACTTCGGTTGGAAAAATAGAAAAGCAGAGTATTTTTTAAATGGCAAGAGATTGGGAAATGTTGGTGTTCGGAGGGACCCGGGTGTTCTTGTACACCAATCACTGAACGTTAACATGCAGGTACAGCAAGTGATTAAGAAAGCAAATAGTATGTTGGCCTTTATTACAGGAGGATTTGAGTCTAAGAGTAAAGACGCCTTACTGCGATTATATCGGGTCCTGGTGAGACCACACCTGGAGTATTGTGTACAGTTTGGGTCTCCTTACCTAAGGAAGGATATAATTGCCATAGAGGGAGTGCGGTGAAGGTTCACCAGACTGATTCCTGGGATGGGGGGATTGTCCTATGAGGAGAGATTGATTAGACTGGGCCGATATTCTCTAGAGTTTAGAAGAATGAGAGGTGATCTCATTGAAACATACACAATTCTTACCGGGCTTGACAGGGTAGATGCAGGGAGGGTGTTTCCCCCCCCCCGGGCTGGGGAGTCTAGAACCAGGGGTCACACAGTCTCAGGATAAGGGCTCGGCCATTTAGGACTGAGATGAGGAGAAACTTCTTCACTCAGAGGGTGGTGAATCTTTGGAATTCTCTGCCCCAGAGGGCTGTGGAGGCTCAGTCTTTGAGTATATTCAAGACAGAGATCGATAGATTTTTGGATATTAAGGGAATCGAGGGATATGGGGACAGTGCAGGAAAGTGGAGTTGAGGTAGAAGATCAGCCGCGATCGTAGTATTGAATGGCGGAGCAGGCTCGAGGGGCCAAATGGCCGACTACTACTCCTATTTCTTATGCCCCCTATCCTCGGGTTTGAGCACCTTGTTGTCTTGCTGCTTGCGTGCTTCTGTCGTGCAGAAACAAACTATTTCTCCCCATTTGTCCCCCACAGTGTTCGTGACCAATCCCACAGCCAGCCCGGTGTTCCAAGTCGCCCTGCAGGTCCTGCGGCGGAAGGAGCCGACTGTCGCCAGCGAGCTGTGCGCCGCCGTAGTCGGATATCTGGGGTCGCTGGGCCAGCCGGGTCAAAGCAGGTATCCATGTGGCTTTTATGGGGCTAGACTTTCCACTATGGTCGCTGCCGCCCAAAAATGGGCGATATTTCCGGCCTTCGTGCTCTTTTTATTTTTCAGGATCACTGTAATATCGTCCATTTAAAAAAATGCTAGTTTCGCCTATTTAATTTGGGTGATAGTGAAATGGACCAGAGCAATGTATTTAGTCTTGCAAGGCTGGCGTCCATAGTAACGGCCGTTCTGCGCATGCGCGTTTTTTTTTTCCGGGCAGTTCTGCGCATGCGCGGTTTCTTTTCAAGCACTTCTGTGTGTGCGCGTATTTTTTTCAGGCAGTTCTGCGCATGTGCGTTTTTTTTTTCCGGGCAGTTCTGCGCATGCGCGTTTTCTTTTCAGGCACTTCTGTGTTTGCGCATTTTTTTTTTCAGGCAGTTCTGCGCATGTGCGTTTTTTTCAGGCAGTTCTGCGCATGCGCGTTTTTTTTCAGGCAGTTCTGCGCATGCGCGTTTTTTTTCCAGGCACTTAACTTTTCCCACAGGAGTTGACAGAGGGAACAGGGGACCTGGTCCCCATCAATAACATTATAGAACCTTTCTTTTATTCTAGCCCCTGTTGCTTTATCAAATAAAATCCATCGGCCAACTGAGGTGAACTCCATTTCCTTCCCCGTGGGATGACATACCCTAGTTCTGCTTCTACTTGTACTGTGGACCGGAGGAGGAAAAAAGCCATGATTAATATTAACCCTGACATTACAGCAATGTACTTGTCTATAACTTTTTTCTCATTTTATTCTCCCATTTCTATTCTGCAGCATGTGATTAGTGGTCAATACTGGTTGAGAAATTACAGGCCCTGTCACTATAAATCGCAATAAGTACCCTGAGTTTTTCCTCAACAAATACAAATGTGGTCAGGTGATTGGCAAGCGTCAAAAAGGCCCTTATAATCATTCTCAAATTGATTCTCCCGGCAGCCTTTTATTACAGATCCTCCCCGTAGTGCCGAGTTATTGCGGCTTTTCTTCAGTGTATTTTTGGGCCAGCGATCATTGGGGAGAATTATGGGTGAAATGCCGAAAGTAGCGCTCGCCGATAATCTGGGCCATAATCGGGCGCAAGTTTCCATTATGAGCACTATTCTCGGCCTTGCACAAGGATGACGTCATATTTTCTTTTAAGTAGGCCGATGTAGCTCATTCACGTGTGCTGAAAGTTGGGCCGGTGATAAGTGGGCTATAATCGGGCGCTAGTTTCCACTTTTCAGCAAATATGGGCGATAGCCTGCATCTCAACGCGCTTATGGGTGCTAAATGGGCGATGATGTCCCGAAAGTCTAGCCCTATGTTTCTTCAACCCCCTCCAAGAGACTTCTGCTACTAAATACCCAACAGGTGATCGGAGGATCCTGCAGATCCCCTGGGAGGACAGACGCACCAACGTTAGCGTCCTCGACCAGGCCAACATCCCCAGTATCGAAGCACTGACCACACACTCGACCAGCTCCATTGGGCAGGGCCACATTGTCTGCATGCCGGACACAAGATTCCCAAAGCAAGCGCTCTATTTGGAACTCCCACACGGCAAGCGAGCCCCAGGGTGGGCAGAGGAAACGTTACAAGGGACCACCCTCAAAGCCTCCCTGATAAAGTGCAACATCCCCCACCGACACCTGGGAGTCCCCGGGCCCAAAGACCAGTCTGCCCTCAGTGGAGGAAGTGCATCCGGGAGGGGCGCTGAGCACCTCGAGTCTCGTCGCCGAGAGCGCGCAGAAAGCAAGCGCAGGCAGCGGAAGGAGCGTGCGGCAAACCAGTCCCACCCTCCCCTTCCCTCAACCACTGTCTGTCCCACCTGTGACAGGGACCGTGGTTCCTGTATTGGGCTGTTCAGCCACCTGAGGACTCACTTTTAGAGTGAAGGCAAGTCTTCCTCGACTCCGAGGGACTGCCTATGATGACGAGGTGATCGGAAGTTCGGGAGTATCTGAGTCGTACATCTCGATTCCCTTCACATTCAGTCACTTGTCCTGAAACGCAGTCACTGCTGTTATGTAGACAAGCCATCCATCCAGTGTAAAGCAGGATCCCACAGCGCCCAATGACAGATTCATCTGGGGTTTCTTTTGGCAGTGTTGGCTGAGGGAGGCGAGTTGGATCCAGGGGAGAGCTCCGTAGGGAACTTTTAACTTCCACCTGGTTCGGTTTCACGTCTCGCCCGAAGGACGGCACCTCCGGCAGTGCGGCACTCTCTCCGTCGTGCGGGTCTCCTGACTCGGAGGGGGAGAGCGAGACTGACTGAGCCAAGCCGAGAGGGTACCTCAGGGAGACTGCCGACCATCTGGAGACTCCCGGCGGACGTGTCAGAGTGACGTCAGTCCGCCTGCCCCTCTCCGCACCGCGCCTGGGAATAATGAGCATTGCCGGGAGGGTGCAGGCACGGGAAGGGAGACGGAAGGTAACAAATAAACATGGCCCCCCCCCCCACTTTGCCAGACGGTTCAACGTCCCCAGGAGCGATTGTCAAACAGAATTTGACACCGAGCCACAAAAGGAGATATTCGGGTAAGTGACCAAAAGCTTGGTCAAAGAGGTAAAAGAAAGAAAGACTTGCATTTATATAGCGCCTTTCACGACCACCGGACGTCCCAAAGAGCATTACAGCCAATGAAGTACTTTTGGAGTGTAGTCACTGTTGTAATGTGGGAAACGCAGCAGCCCATTTGCGCACAGCAAGCTCCCACACACAGCAATGTGATGACGAGATGATCAGTTTTTTTTTGTCATGTGGATTGAGGGATAAATATTGGGCCCAGGACACCGGGGATAACTCAACCCTGCTCTTCGAAGTAGGGATCTTTTACATCGACCTGAGAGGGCAAACGGAACCTCGGTTTAACGTCTCGTCCAAAAGTACGGCACCTCCAACAGTGCAGCACTCCCTCGGCCCCGCACTGAAGTGTCGGCCTTGATTTTAGTTTTGCCGTCAAGACCCTGGAGTGGGACTTGAACCCACAGCCTTCTGACTCAGGCGAGTGTGCTGCGCACTGAGCCACAGCTACACAGGTAGCTTTTAACGAGCATCTTAAAGGAGCAGAGAATTGGAGAGGTTTAGGGAGGGAGTTCCAGAGCTTGGGGCCCAGGCAGCTGAAGGCACGGCCACCAATGGTTGTGCATCCCTGATTATAATCGCTCAAGAGGCCCGAATTAGAGGAGCGCAGACATCTCGGGGGGGATTGTAGGGCTGGAGGAGATTACAGAGATAGGGAGGGGCAAGGCCATAGAGGGATTTGAACACAAGGATAAGAATTTTAATGTTGAAGCGTTGCCAGACCGGAAGCCAGTGTCGACTTAGCTACTCCAACGCACTCCTGGCTGGCCTCCCACATTCTACCCGACGTAAACTAGAGGTGATCCAAAACGCGGCTGCCCCGTGTCCTAACTCGCACCATGTCCCGCTCACCCATCATCCCCTGTGCTCGCGGCCCAGTGTCCTAACTCACACCGAGTCCCGCTCACCCATCACCCCCTGTGCTCGCTGACCTACATTGGTTCCCGGTTAAGCGACGCCTCGATTTCAAAATTCTCATCCTTGTTTACAAATCCCTCCATGGCCCTCGCCCCCTCCCTATCTCTGTAATCTCCTCCAGCCCCACAACCCCCCGAGATGTCTGCACTCCTCTAATTCTGCCCTCCTGAGCATCCCTGATTATAATCGCTCCACCATCGGTGGCCGTGCCTTCTGTTGCCTGGGCCCCAAGCTCTGGAACTCCCTCCCTAAACCTCTCCACCTCTCTACCTCTCTCTCCTCCTTCAAGACGCTCCTTAAAACCGACCTCTTTGACCAAGCTTTTGGTCATCTGCTGTAATTTCTTCTTATGTGGCTCGGGGTCAAATTTATTTGTTTTGACTTGAAACACTCCTGTGAAGCGCCTTGGGATGTTTTACTACGTTAAAGGCGCTATATAAATACAAGGTGGATGCAGAGAGGATGTTTCCACTGATGGGAGAAACTAGAACTAGGGGACATAATCTTAGAATAAGGGGCCACCCATTTAAAACTGAGATGAGGAGAAATTTCTTCTCTGAGGGTTGTGGATTTGTGGAATTCGCTGCCTCAGAGAGCTGTGGAGGCTGGGCCATTGAATAAATTTAAGACAGAGATAGACAGTTTCTTAACCGATAAGGGAGTAAAGGATTATGGGGAACAAGCAGGGAAGTGGACCTGAGTCCATGATCAGATCAGCTATGATCGTATTAAATGACGGAGCAGGCTCGAGGGGCCCAATGGCCTACTCCTGCTCCTCTTTCTTATGTTATAAGTTGTTGATGTAGATCAGTGAGCACAGGGGGTGATGGGTGAGTGGGACTCGGTGCGAGTTAGGACCCGGGGGCAGCGAGCACGGGGTGATGGGTGAGCGGGACTCGGTGCGAGTTAGGACACGGGGAAGCGAGCACAGGGGGTGATGGGTGAGTGGGACTTGGTGCGAGTTAGGACCCGGGGGCAGCGAGCACAGGGGGTGATGGGTGAGCGGACTCGGTGTGAGTTAGGACACGGGGCAGTGAGCACAGGGGGTGATGGGTGAGCGGGACTTGGTGCGAGTTAGGACACGGGGCAGCGAGCACAGGGGGTGATGGGTGAGTGGGACTGGGTGTGAGTTAGGACACGGGGCAGCGAGCACAGGGGGTGATGGGTGAGCGGGACTCGGTGCGAGTTAGGACACGGGGGCAGCGAGCACAGGGGATGATGAGTGAGCGGGACTCGGTGCGAGTTAGGACACGGGGCAGCGAGCACAGGGGGTGATGAGTGAGCGGGACTCGGTGCGAGTTAGGACACGGGGCAGCGAGCACAGGGGGTGATGGGTGAGCGGGACTCGGTGCGAGTTAGGACACGGGGCAGTGAGCACAGGGGGTGATGAGTGAGCGGGACTCGGTGCGAGTTAGGACACGGAGGCAGTGAGCACAGGGGGTGATGGGTGAGCGGGACTTGGTGCGAGTTAGGACACGGGGGCAGTGAGCACAGGGGGTGATGAGTGAGCGGGACTCGGTGCGAGTTAGGACACGGGGGCAGTGAGCACAGGGGGTGATGGGTGAGCGGGACTGGGTGCGAGTTAGGACACGGGGGCAGTGAGCACAGAGGGTGATGGGTGAGCGGGACTCGGTGCGAGTTAGGACACGGGGCAGCGAGCACAGGGGGTGATGGGTGAGCGGGACTCGGTGTGAGTTAGGACACGGGGCAGCGAGCACAAGGGGTGATGGGTGAGCGGGACTCGGTGCGAGTTAGGACACGGGGCAGTGAGCACAGGGGGTGATGGGTGAGCGGGACTCGGTGCGAGTTAGGACACGGGACAGCAGCGTTTTGAATGAGCTGAAGTTCACAGAGGGTGGAAGATGGGAGGCCAGCCAGGAGTGGGTTGGGATCGTCAAGTCTGGAGGTAAGGAAGGCGCGGACGAGGTTTTCAGCAGCGGATGAGCTGAGGCAGGGGGCGGAGACGGGCGATGTTACGGAGGTGAACAAAGGACGGTTGTTGGTGATGGAGCAGAAGTGGGGTTGGAAGGTCAGCTCGGGGTGGAATGGGACGCGACGAATGGCCTGTCGGGGAGAGGGAGCGGAGGCGTAGGCCGCTCCCACAAAACCCCTTGCAGCGTGGAGGGGGCTTCGACCAAACACCAGCCCCTCACTGCCTTTCTCCTTGTGTTTCCCACCCCCCCTTAGTCCGCTGCTGGTGTTCCTGAAGGACAAGACGAGCAGCCACCTCCTGGAGAACATCATCCAGGTGTCGGATAAGAAGCTCTTCCGGAGGCTCTACAAGTTGCACTTCAGAGGCCAGCTGGTCCCCCTGGCCCTCCACCAGGTCGCAAACTTCACCGTTCAACGGCTCGTCGAAGCCGCCCCGTCGCAGAAGCTGGTAAGTGAGGGCCCAGCGGAGAGTCCGTAGAAAAGTCACCACGCAGAAGGAGGCCATCTCGGCCCATCGTGTCCGCGCCGGCCGACCAAGAGCTACCCAGCCCAATCCCACTTTCCCGCTCTGGGTCCGTAGCCCTGCGGGTTACGGCACTTCAGGCGCACATCCAAGTACTTTTTAAATGTGGTGAGGGTTTCTGCCTCTACCCCCCCTTTCAGGCCGTGAGTTCCGCCCCAGACCCCCACCGCCCTCTGGGTGAAGACATTTCCCCTCAAATCCCCTCTAAACCGCCCCCCAATTACTTTCAATCGATGCCCCCCCTGGTTGTTGACCCCTCTGCTAAGGGGAGTAGGTCCTTCCTCTCCACTCGATCCAGGCCCCTCGTCATTTTATACACCTCAATCAGGTCTCCCCTCAGCCTCCTCTGTTCCAAAGAAAAACAACCCCAGCCGATCCAATCTTTCCTCATCGCTAAAATTCTCCCGTCCCGGCAACATCCTCGTAAATCTCCTCTGTACCCTCTCCAGAGCAACATCCTGGTAAATCTCCTCTGTACCCTCTCCAGAGCAATCACATCTGTCCTGTAATGTGGTGACCAGAACTGTGCACGCAGTACTCCAGCTGTGGCCTGACCAGTGTTTTATACAGTTCAAGCATAACCTCCCTGCTCTTGTATTCTGTGCCTCGGCTAATAAAGGCAAGTATTCCGTATGCCTTCTTAACCTCCTTATCCACCTGGCCTGCTACCTTCAGGGATCTGTGGACCTGCACTCCAAGGCCCCTCTGTTCCTCTACACCTCTCGGTACCCTCCCGTTTATTGTGTATTCCCTCGCCTTGTTGCCCCTCCCCAAATGCCTTAACTTCGCACTTTCCCGGATTGAACTCCATTCGCCACTGCTCTGCCCACCTGAGCCGTTCGTCGATATATCCCTGCAGTCGGGAGCTTCCCTCCTCGCTGTCAACCACACGGCCAGTTTTTGTAGCGAGCGATAGGGAGGGGTGAGGCCAGGGAGGGGATCTGTAAACAAGGATGAGAATTTTGAATCCCACGCCAGAGACTCCAGCCCCCTGTAATCCAGGGCCGATACTCCCCAAGTGCGCGAGTGGTGAGGGAGGCCTGGCACTGTCTGGTGTGCCGTTTTTCCGATGAGACGTTAAAACTGCGTTCCCCCGTCCGCCCTCTGGGGTGGGGCGTGAACAATCCGATGTCCGCGATTGGCCGAAGAGTAGTAGGGGAGTTCTCCCGTGACCTTGGGCTAACAGTTATCGTTAAAGAACAGGTGATCTGATCACTATCGGGGTGCTTTGTGTGGGATTTTGCTACGTGCAAATTGGGTGCTGCGTTTCCTATGTCACAACAGTGACCACACTTGAGCACCCGATTGGCTGTGAAGCGCTGTGGTGAAAGGTGCTATATAAATTCAAGTTCGTTCTACTTTCGAGATGTGTCCTGTTGCAATTATGCCCTCCAGCCATTGGTGGTGCTGCAGGCTCCGTTTCACGTCTCCCGCTCATTGTCGAGACACCCTGCACTCCAGCCACTATCACTCCCCACAGTGCTGTCGGTTTTGCGATGTAAACTGCAAGAATCTCAACTCAAATTATAACCAAACAACCTTAGCACGGGGACTGAATTCCTTCGACACACTCGAGTCCATTTTAAGGGGAAGCTAGATAAACAACAACAACTGTGTATTTATATGGCGCCTTTAACTTAGTGAAACATCCCAGGGCGCTTCACAGGAGTATTGAGAGACAAAAATTTGACCCCGAGCCGCATAAGGAGAAATTGGCGCAGGTGACCAAAAGCTTGGTCAAAGAGGTCGGTTTTAAGGAGCATCTTGAAGGAGGAAAGAGAGGTTTTTAGGGAGGGAGTTCCAGAGCTTGGGGCCCAGGCAACAGAAGGCACGGCCACCGATGGTGGAGCGATTATAATCAGGGATGCTCAGGAGGGCAGAATTAGAGGAGCGCAGACATCTTGGGGGGTTGTGGGGCTGGAGGAGATTACAGAGATAGGGAGGGGAGAGGGCCATGGAGGGATTTGTAAACAAGGATGAGAATTTTGAATTCGAGGCATGGCTTAACCGGGAGCCAATGTCGGTCAGTCAGCACAGGGGTGATGGGTGAGCGGGACTTAGAAAGTAGAAACATAGAAAATAGGTGCAGGAGTAGGCCATTCGGCCCTTCGAGCCTGCACCGCCATTCAATAAGATCATGGCTGAACATGCACTTCAGTACCCCTTTCCTGCTTTCTCTCCATACCCCTTGATCCCTTTAGCCGTAAGGGCCATATCTAACTCCCTCTTGAATATATCCAATGAATTAGCATCAACAACTCTCTGCGGTAGAGAATTCCACATGCTCACAACTCTCTGAGTGAAGAAGTTTCTCCTCATTTCAGTCCTAAATGGCTTACCTATTCTCCTTTAGACTGTGTCCTCTGGTTCTGGACTTCCCCAACATCGGGAACATTCTCCCTGCATCTAACCTGTCCAATCCCGTCAGAATTTTATATGCTTCTATGAGATCCCCTCTCATTCTTCTAAATTCCAGTGAATACAGGCCCAGTCAATCCAGTCTTTCTTTATATGTCCGTCTTGCCATCCCGGGAATCAGTCTGGTAAACCTTCGCTGCACTCCCTCAATAGCAAGAAGGTCCTTCCTCAGATTAGGAGACCAAAACTGAACACAATATTCCAGGTGAGGTCTCACCAAGGCCCTGTACAACTGCAGTAAAACCTCCCTGCTCCTATACTCAAATCCCCTCGCTATGAAGGCCAACATGCCATTTGCCTTCTTCACCGCCTGCTGTACCTGCATGCCAACTTTCAATGACTGATGTACAATGACATCCAGGTCTCGTTGCACCTCCCCTTTTACTAATCTGTCACCATTCAGATAATCTGCCTTCTTTACCACCAAAGTGGATAACCTCACATTTATCCACATTATACTGCACCTGCCATGCATTTGCCCACTCATCTAACCTGTCCAAGTCACCCTGCAGCCTCTTAGCATCCTCCTCACAGCTCACACCGCCACCCAGCTTAGTGTCATCTGCAAACTTGGAGATGTTACATTCAATTCCTTCATCTAAATCATTAATGTATATTGTAAATAGCTGGGGTCCCAGCACTGAGCCCTGCAGCATTCCATTAGTCACTGCCTGCCATTCTGAAAAGGAGCCGTTTATTCCTATCCTTTGCTTCCTGTCTGCCAACCAGTTCTCTATTTACATCAGTACATTACCCCCAATACCATGTGCTTTAATTTTGCACACCAATCTCTTGTGTGGAACCTTGTCAAAAGCCTTTTGAAAGTCCAAATACACCACATCCACTGGTTCTCCCTTGTCCACTCTACTAGTTACATCCTCAAAAAAAATTCTAGAAGATTTGTCAAGCATGATTTCCCTTTCATAAATCCATGCTGACTTGGACCGATCCTGTCACTGCTTTCCAAATGCGCTGCTATTTCATCCTTAATAATTGATTCCAACATTTTCCCCACCACCGATGTCAGGCTGACTGGTCTATAATTCCTTGTTTTCTCTCTCCCTCCTTTTTTATAAAGTGCGGTTGCATTAGCTACCCTCCAGTCCAAAGGAACTGATCCAGAGTCCATAGAACGTTGGAAAATGATCTTCAATGCATCCACTATTTCTACGGCCACTTCCTCAAGTACTCTGGGATTTATCGGCCTTCAATCCCATCAATTTCCCGAACACAATTTGCTGACTAATAAGGATTTCCTTTAGTTCCTCCTTCTCACTAGACCCTCGGTCCCCTAGTATTTCCGGAAGGTTATTTGTGTCTTCCTTAGTGAAGACAGAACCAAAGTATTTGTTCAGTTGGTCCACCATTTCTTTGTTCCCCATTATAAATTCACCTGAATCTGACTGCAAAGGACCTACGTTGGTCTTCACTAATCTTTTTCTCTTCACATATCTATAGAAGCTTTTACAGTCAGTTTTTATGTTCCCTGCAAGCTTACTCTTATACTCTATTTTCCCCCTCCTAATTAAACCCTTAGTCCTCCTCTGCTGAATTCTAAATTTCTCCCAGTCCTCAGTTTCCTTGTAAGCCACCTTCCCAGTGTTATTTTTACTCCAGACAGGGATGTACAATTGTTGAAGTTTATCCATATGATCTTTAAATGTCTGCTATTGCCTATCCACTGTCAACCCTTTAAGTATCATTCGCCGGTCTATCCTAGCCAATTCATGTCTCATACCGTCAAAGTTACCTTTCTTTAAGTTCAGGACCCTAGTCTCTGAACTAACTGTGTCACTCTCCATCTTAATAAAGAATTCTACCATATTACTGTCACTCTTCCCCAAGGGGCCTCGCACAACAAGATTGCTAATTAGTCCTTTCTCATTACACATCACCCAGTCTAGGATGGCCAGCTCTCTGGTTGGTTCCTCGACATATTGGTCCAGAAAACCATCCCTAATACACTCCAGGAAATCCTCCTCCACCGTATTGCTACCAGTTTGTTTAGCCCAATCTATATGTAGATTGGAGTTACCCATGATAACTGCTGTACCTTTATTGCACGCATCCCTAATTTCCTGTTTGATGCCGTCCCGAACCTCACTACTACTGTTTGGTGGCCTGTACACAACTCCCACTAGCGTTTTCTGCCCTTTGGTGTTCCGCAGCTCCACCCATACCGATTCCACATCACCCAAGCTAATGTCCTTCCTTACTATTGCGTTAATCTCTTTAACCAGCAACGCCACCCCACCTCCTTTTCCTTTCACTCTATCTTTCCTGAATAATGAATACCCCTTGGATGTTGAGTTCCCAGCCTTGGTCACCCTGGAGCCATGTCTCCGTAATCCCAGTTACATCATATCTGTTAACAGCTATCTGCGCAGTTAATTCATCCACCTTATTCCGACTGCTCCTCGCATTGAGACACAGAGCCTTGGTGTGAGTTAGGACACGGGGGGCAGCCAGGTTTTGGATCACCTCTAGTTCACGTCGGGTAGAATGTGGGAGGCCAGCCAGGAGTGCGTTGGAGTAGTTGAGTCTAGAGGTAACAATGCACGGCTGAACACATGAGGGAGAAAAGGACTAGAAGGACATGCTGATGAGGTGAGATAAAGGAGACTGGTGTGGAGTTTAAACGCGGCACAGATTGGCCTGTCTCTGCGCTGTACATTCTATGCAGTTAACCCCCCCCCGGGCCTCTAAATGCCACTTCACCCAAATGCTACAATTGATCCCAGTGAGCATTGGCACAGGAGATCGACTAGTGGCGTATTTGCAAATGAATGGATCTTTGTGCATTCCCCCCCACTTCCTTCGCTGCCTTCAGCTGCCTGGGCCCCAAGCTCTGGAACTCCCTCCCTAAACCCCTCCGCCTCTCCCTGCTCCTTTAAGTCACTCCTTAGAACCTGTCTCTTTGACCATGCTCAGCTGTCCTTGTATGTGGCTCCGTGTTAATTTTTTTGGATTATGCTCCTGGGATGGTAAAGGTGCCGTAAAACATCGGAATATGCAGCACAGAAACAGGCCAGCCAGTCCGGTGTTCATGCTCCACTCGAGTCTCCTCCCGTCTTTCCTCATCTAAATCTATCGGCATAACCCTCTATTCCCTTCTCCCCCATACGCTGGTCCGGCCTCCCCTTAAATGTATCGAAACTATTCGCCTCAACCCCTCCCTGTGGCAGCGAGTTCCACATTCTCACCGCTCTCTGGGTAACGAAGTTTCTTCTGAATTCCCTCTTGGATTTTTTTGGTGACGATATTGATGGCCTCTAGTTCTCCGCTCGTAGGGGAAACTAAAACTAGGGGGCATGGTCTCAGAATAAGGGGCCGCCCATTTAAAACTGAGATGAGGAGGAATTCCTTCTCTCAGAGGGTTGTAAATCTGTGGAATTCTCTGCCCCAGAGAGCTGTGGAGGCTGGGCCATTGAATATATTTAAGGTGGAGATAGACAGATTTTTGAGCGATAAGGGAGTGAAGGGTTATGGGGAGCGGGCGGGGAAGTGGAGCTGAGTCCATGATCGGATCAGCCTTGATCGTATTGAATGGCGGAGCAGGCTCGAGGGGCCGAATGGCCGACTCCTGCTCCTGTTTCTTATGTAGTTCTACTCTTCGCCACAAGAGGAAACAATCTCCCTGTAGCCACTCTTCTCCAAACCCTTTCATCATCTTATCTATTAGGTCACCCCTCAACCCTCTCTCTTCAAGAGAAAAGAGACCCAGCCTGTTCATCCATTCCTGATATGTATACCTCGCATTTCTGGTCTAATTTCTTGGTGTAAATGTGAGTTGTTTGAGGGAGCGGAGAGTGAGCTGGGAGGGAGAAAAGCAAGGCTTGCATTTATATAGCGCCTTTCATGACCACCGGACGTCTCAAAGCACTTTACAGCCAATGAAGTACTTTTGGAGTGCAGTCACTGTTGTAATGTGGGAAACGCGGCAACCAGTCTGCGCACAGCCAGCTCCCACACACAGCGATGTGATAATGACCCGCTAATCTGTTTTAGTTAATGTTGAGTGAGGGATAAATATTGGCCCCAGGACACCGGGGAGGGCAATGGAAGTAAAGAGGAAACCGAGGAAGGGAAACGACCTGGGACCTGGGTCGAAGTTCACCGACCTGTGTTACAACCGTGATCAGCACGGGGTACCCTGTCGAATTGGCTGACCTCTTGATTTCTTTTCCTCAGTTTTCAAAGATGTTCGATGAGCTTTGCCCCGGCCTGGAGGCCATTTTAGCGCAGGGCCACATGGGGATCATCACCGAACTGGCCGCCGCCTGCGTGAAGCACAAGGAGAAGCAGCAGGAGATGCTGATGAGACTGTACCAGGTAAGGGAGCAACCTTACTGCCGCACCCCCCCCCCCCCCTCCTGTCCTCTAGGGGGAGTCCTTGCTGGAGTCAGCAGGCAGTAACTGCCTTCCCCCCGTGCCCCCCCCCAATCACCCGATACCTCACCCAGCCGGCCAGTTTTTAAGTTGTCAGTCAGGATATTTGACTGTGTGGGGCATCGCATATTAGCTCCGATCCTGTCCCTTCGTGGCCTTGCGCGCGCACTGTTCAGCTGGAGACACGAGTACAGTGATAGCTCCCCTTTTCCTAACCTGGGGGGGGGAGTGGGGGCACAGCGGCCAGTTGTAGCTCCCTCTCCGATCCCCTCCCCCAAACCCCCCCCCCCCCCACCCCAGACCCTGGGATCAGCTAACTCAGCGCCGACCAGTTGGAGGGGGGAGATGATAGTGGGTTGGAACTTGGGCCCTTCCTGCCCTGTGTGGGGCTCAGTACCAATCGCAGTCCCCTTACCGCCCACGCGCGCGGTTGGGATCGGCTAGCTGGAGGGGAGGGAGGTGGGACCCGGGCCCGTCCCAGCTCAAAGCCATTGGCGGCCATGTTGGCGAGCGCCGAGACCTGCTTTTGGCGGGAGGTTATCGCCAGAAACCTCGGCCAGCCACCCCACTCTCCCTCCCCCTCCTCCGGTCCTCTCGGGGGTTGGGGGGGGGGGGGCCTTGCTGGAGACGGTAGGCAGCAGCTGTCCCTCCCCTCCAATCACCCGATACCTCACGCCGGCGGCCATTTTAAAAACGTGTCAGCCCGAATATTGCCAGGATATTCGACTGTGCGGGGCATCACAGCTTAGCCCCGATCCTAACCCGCGCGCGCACTGTTCAGCTGGAGTC
This sequence comes from Pristiophorus japonicus, assembly GCF_044704955.1. Classification (NCBI taxonomy): domain Eukaryota; kingdom Metazoa; phylum Chordata; class Chondrichthyes; family Pristiophoridae; genus Pristiophorus; species Pristiophorus japonicus. The sequence goes on from NW_027254508.1 coordinate 282,527, forward strand.
GCGAGTATAGTGACATAGTGATGTTTTTTTTTTATAGCCGCTGGGTTCTAAACCGTTCCCTTGGCACAACGCCATCTGCTTCTTCGTTTCAGGCTTTCCACTGCTGTGAGCCGGCCTCTCGCAGGGTGGCCTGCGCTCCACTCTTCATCTCCCTCCTGACGTACGAGGTTGTCTACGACCTGGCCGAGGAGGACTCGACTACGGAGCACCAGGTAAATCCTGTACACGCACGTCGAGGCCATTCGGCCCATCGAGCAAGAGCTACCCGGCCTAATCCCACTTTCCCGCTCTGGGTCCGCAGCCCTGTAGGTTACGGCACTTCAGGTGCACATCCAGGTACTTTTTAAATGTGGTGAGGGTTTCTGCCTCTACCCCCCTTTCAGGCCGTGAGTTCCGCCCCAGACCCCCTCCGCCCTCTGGGTGAAGACATTTCCCCTCAAATCCCCTCTAAACCTCCCCCCAATTACTTTAAATCTCTGCCCCCTGGTTGACCCCTCTGCCAAGTGAAACAGGTCCTTCCTATCCACTCTATCCAGGCCCCTCGTCATTTTATAACCTCAATCAGGTCTCCCCTCATCCTCCTCTGTTCCAAAGAAAACAACCCCAGCCTATCCAATCTTTCCTCATCGTTAAAATTCTCCAGGCCTGGCAACATCCTGGTAAATCTCCTCTGTACCCTCTCCAGTGCAATCACGTCCTTCCTGTAATGTGGTGACCAGAACTGTGCACGCAGTACTCCAGCTGTGGCCTAACCAGTGTTTTATACAGTTCAAGCATAACCTCCCTGCTCTTGTATTCTGTGCCTCGGCTAATAAAGGCAAGTATTCCGTGTGCCTTCTTAAGCACCTTATCCACCTGGCCTGCTACCTTCAGGGATCTGTGGACCTGCACTCCAAGGTCCCTCTGCTCCTCTACACTTCTCAGTGTCCTACCATTTAATGTGTAATACCTCGCCTTGTTAGACGTCCGCAGGAAGAAAGTTGCGGACTGCAGGAAGATACCAATGTACTGGTCGGGTGGGCTGAACAGTGGCAAATGGAATTCAATTCGGAGAAGTGTGAGGTTATGCATTTAGGGAGGGCTAACAAGGCGAAGGAATACACATTAAATGGTAGGACATTGAGAAGTGTAGAGGAAGTCAGGCCACAGCTGGAGTACTGCGTGCACAGTTCTGGTCACCACATTACAGGAAGGATGTGATTACACCGGAGAGGGTACAGAGGAGATTTACGAGGATGTTGCACTGGAGAGGGTACAGAGGAGATTTACCAGGATGTTGCACTGGAGAGGGTACAGAGGAGATTTACCAGGATGTTATCTGGACTGGGGAATTTTAGCGATGAGGAAAGATTGGATAGGCTGGGGTTGTTTACTTTGGAACAGAGGAGGCTGAGGGGAGACCTGATTGAGGTGTATAAAATGATGAGGGGCCTGGATAGAGTGGATAGGACGGACCAGTTTCCCTTAGCAGAGGGGTCAACCAGGGGGCATAGATTTAAAGTAATTGGGGGGAGGTTTAGAGGGGATTTGAGGGTAAATTTCTTCACCCAGAGGGCGGTGGGGGTCTGGGGCGGAACTCACGGCCTGAAAGGGGGGGTAGAGGCAGAAACCCTCACCACATTTAAAAAGTATCTGGATGTGCCCCTGAAGTGCTGTAACCTACAGGGCTACGGACCCAGAGCGGGAAAGTGGGATTAGGCTGGGTAGCTCTTTGTCGGCCGGCGCAGACACGATGGGCTGAAATGGCCTCCCTCCCTGCTGTAAATCTCATTCTATGATTCTAACGGCCCGTGGCCATTCAGTACTGACCTGCCCCTGCCTTGTGGTGACTCTGACCTGCGAGAGAGAGAGACCATCAACGGCAGGTCGGGGCCATAAAAGGAGCGGCGAGAGATTGTAGAGGGACGTGATCGGGGGAGGGGGGGCCCAGGACAGGCGTGAGTTCGGGGCCCAGAAGAGGCGGGGGCCCAGGGGCAGCACGGGCCCAGCCCACACTGTGCGATATGTGTGTACGCACTGGGTCCGTGCAGCAGAGCAGGTCTCCAGTCGTCCTGGTTAACCCTTGCCACTGGACCAAGACCTCGCTCTGTCGAGCCCCGTGTGGTGGCTGGTGTGCAACGGGTCACCCCACGTTAAACAAACCCACCCACAGGCATCTTCCACCCTTCAGGATGTAGTTCAGGATCTGGAATATCATCATCGTAGGCAGTCCCTCAGAATCGAGGAAGACTTGCTTCCACTCTTAAAATGAGTCCTTCGGTGACTGAGCAGTCCAATACAGGAGCCACAGTCCCTGTCACAGGTGGGACAGACGCTGGTTGAGGGAAGGGGAGGGTGGGACCGGTTTGCCGCACGCTCCTTCCGCTGCCTGGCGCTTGCTTTCTGCGCGCTCTCGGCGACGAGACTCGAGGTGCTCAGCGCCCCTCCCGGACGCACTCCCTCCACTTAGGGGCGGGACTGGTCTTTGGGCCCAGGGACTCCCAGGTGTCGGTGGGGGATGTTGCACTTTTATCAGGGGAGGGGGGGGCGGTGTCGCTTGTACCGATTCCCCTGCCCACCTTTGGCTCGTTTGCCGTGTGGGAGTTCGGAGTGGAGCGCTCGCCTCGGGAGTCTCTCGTGGTCGGGGGCGTGCGGACAATGTGGCCCCCGCCCAGCGGAGCCGGTCGAGTGTGGATCTGGAATGTGCGGACCTTCGTTGTGACGCCTGTGGTAGTAGCGGCTCATCCTCGATACGAGGGGGGCCGCCCTCCCCGCTAACCTCGCCTTTGTGTCTCTTCCCCCGCCCCAGCCCTCCGCCGAGCGGACCCTGCAGGCCATCAGCTACCATGGCTCACTGCTGGCCCAGCGGCTGCTCCGCTTTGACCAGCCCGCCCCGCTGGTGCTCAGCCTGGCGGCCATGCCGGAGGACGACTGCCTGCGACTGGCCTGCGACCAGACGGGCAGTCACGTGTTCGACGTCTTGCTGACCAGCGGCACCGTGTCGGACAAGCAGCGGAAGAAGGTCATCCGGAAGTTCACGGTGAGAACATACCCCAGGGGGCAGCGGGGAAGGGGGTTAAAAGCAGGGGGGGGGGGAACCTGCTCGAGGGGTATAAAATGTTAATTGGGATAGAATGGGTTAATGCAGGACTCGGATCGCGGGCATTGAAATATTAAATATCCATTCGGCCCCTCGAGCCTGCTCCGCCATTCACTAAGATCACGGCTGATCTGATCTTGGCCTCGACTCCACTTCCCCTGCCCGCTCCCCATAACCCTTTACTCCGCTGTAGTTCAAAAATCTGTCTCTATCTCCACCTTAAATAATAATGGGTCTTGGGTGAATGAAGCGTTGGAGGAACAGAGAGGCGCATTTGGACCAGGAAGTGAGGAGAGGAAAATATATTAAAGCACATGGTATTGGGGGTAATGTACTGACGTGGATAGAGAACTGGTTGGCAGACAGGAAGCAGAGAGTCGGAATAAACAGATGGTCCACAGCTCTCTGGAGCAGAGAATTCCACAGATTTACAACCCTCAGAGAAGAAATTCCTCCTCATTTCTGTTTTAAATGGCGACCCCTTATTCTGTGGCTATGCCCCCTAGTTCTAGTTTCCCCCACGAGGGGAAACATCCTCTCTGCATCTACCCTGTCCAGCCCCCTCAGAATCTTATACGTTTCAATAAGACCGTCTCTCATTCTTCTAAACTCCAATGAGTAAAGGCCCAACCTGCTCAACCTTTCTTCATAAGACAACCCCCTCATCTCAGGAATCAACCTCGTGAGCCTTCTCTGAACTGCCTCCAATGCACGTATATCCTTCCTTAGAAACATAGTCAATAGGTGCAGGAGTCGGCCATTCGGCCCTTCGAGCCTGCACCACCATTCAATAAGATCATGGCTGATCATTCACCTCAGTACCCCATTCCTGCTTTCTCTCCATACCCCTTGATCCCTTCAGCAGTAAGGGTCACATCTAACTCCCTTTTGAATGTATCCAATGAACTGGCCTCAACAACTTCCTGTGGTAGAGAATTCCACAAGTTCACAATTCTCTCAGTGAAGAAGTTTCTCCTCATCTCGGTCCTAAATGGCTTACCCCTTATCCTTAGACTGTGACCCCTGGTTCTGGACTTCCCCAACATCGGGAACATTCTTCTTGCATCTAACCTGTCCAATCCCGTCAGAATTTTAAATGTTTCTATGCGATCCTCTCTCATTCTTCTAAGTTCCAGTGAATATAAGCCTAGTCGATCCAGTTTTTCTTCATATGTCAGTCCTGCCATCCCAGGAATCAGTCTGGTGAACCTTCGCTGCACTCCCTCAATAGCAAGAACGTCCTTCCTCAGATTAGGAGACCAAAACTGAACACAATATTCCAGGTGAGGCCTCACCAAGGCCCTGTACAACTGCAGTAAGACCTCCCTGCTCCTATACTCAAATCCCCTCGCTATGAAGGCCAACATGCCATTTGCTTTCTTAACCGCCTGCTGTACCTGCATGCCAACCTTCAATGACTGATGTACCATGACACCCAGGTCTCGTTGCACCTCCCCTTTTCCTAATCTGTCACCATTCAGATAATATTCAGCCGCCTTGTTTTTGCCACCAAAGTAGATAACCTCACATTTATCCACATTATACTGCATCTGCCATGCATTTGCCCACTCATCTAACCTGTCCAAGTCACCCTGCAGCCTCTTAGCGCCCCCCTCACAATACCACACTGCCACCCAGCTTAGTGTCATCTGCAAACTTGGAGATATTACATTCAATTCCATTGTCCAAATCATTGATGTATATTGTAAATAGCTGGGGTCCCAGCACTGAACCTTGCGGTACCCCACTCGTCCTGCCTGCCATTTTGAAAAGGACCCGTTTATCCCGACTCTCTGTTTCCTGTCTGCCAACCAGTTCTCTATCTACGTCAGTACATTACCCCCAATACCATGTGCTTTAATTTTGCACACTAATCTCTTGTGTGGGACCTTGTCAAAAGCCTTTTGAAAGTCCAAATAGACCACATCCACTGATTCTCCCTTGTCCACTCTACTAGTTACATTCTCAAAAAATTCTAGAAGATTTGTCAAGCATGATTTCCCTTTCATAAATCCATGCTGACTTGGACCGATCCTGTCACTGCTTTCCAAATGTGCTGCTATTTCATCTTTAATAATTGTTTCCAACATTTTCCCCACCACCGATGTCAGGTTGACCGGTCTATAATTCCCTGTTTTCTCTCCTTTTTTAAAAAGTGGAGTTACATTAGCTACCCTCCAATCCATAGGAACTGATCCAGAATCTGTGGAATGTTGGAAAATGACCTCCACTGCATCGGCTATTTCTAGGGCCAGTTCCTTAAGTACTCTGGGATGCAGACTATCAGGCCCTGGGGATTTATCGGCCTTCAATCCCATCAATTTCCCTAGCACCATTTCCTGACTCATAAGAATTTCCTTCAGTTCCTCCTTCTCACTAGACCCTCGGTGCCCTAGTATTTTCGGGAGGTTATTCGTGTCTTCCTTCGTGAAGACAGAACCAAAGTATTTGTTTAATTGGTCTGCCATTTCCTTGTTCCCCATTATGAATTCACCTGATTCTGACTGCAAGGGACCTACATTAATCTTCACTATCTTTTTCTCTTCACATATCCATAGAAGCTTTTGCAATCAGTTTTTATGTTCCCTGCAAGCTTACTCTCATACTCTATTTTCCCTCATCCAAATTAAACCCTTAGTCCTCCTCCGGTGGGTTCTAAATTTCTCCCAGTCCTCAGGTTTACTGCTTTTTCTGACCAATTATATGCCTCTTTCTAATTTCCCTAATTTCCCTTTTTATTTTTATGCCAGACAGGGATGTTGTAGTTCATCCATGTGATCTTTAAATGTCTGCCATTGCCTATCAACCCTTTAAGTATCATTCTCCAGTCTATCCTAGTCAATTCATGTCTCATGCCATCGAAGTTACCTTTCTTTAAGTTCAGGACCCTAGTCTCTGAATTAACTGTGTCACTCTCCATCTTAATGAAGAATTCTACCATATTATGGTCACTCTTCCCCAAGGGGCCTCGCACAACCAGATTGCTAATTAGTCCTCTCTCATTACACATCACCCAGTCTAGGATGGCCAGCTCCCTAGTTGGTTCCTCGACATATTGGTCTAAAAAACCATCCCTTATACACTCCAGGAAATCCTCCTCCACAGTACTGCTACCAGTTTGGTTAGCCCAATCTATATGTAGATTAAAGTCACCCATGATAACTGCTGTACCCTTATTTCATGTTTGATGCCATCCCCAACCTCCCTACTGCTGTTTGGTGGTCTGTACACAACTCCCACTAACGTTTTCTGCCATTTGGTGTTTTGCAGCTCCACCCATCTGGCTTCCACATCATCCAAGCTAATGTCCTTCCTTACTAATTCTCCTCTTTAACCAGTAACGCTAGCCCACCTTCCTTCCTGTCTATCCTTCCTGAATATTGAATACCCCTGGATGTTGAGTTCCCAGCCTCGGTTACCCTGGAGCCATGTCTCCGTATTCCCAATTACATCATATCCGTTAACAGCTATCTGCGCAGTTAATTCATTCACCTTATTACGAATGCTCCTTGCATTGAGGCCCAGAGCCTTCAGGCTTGTTTTTTTTTAACACTCTTTGTCCTTTTATAATTATGTTATAATGTGGCCCTTTTTGATTTTTGTTCTTGATTTCTCTGCCCTCCACTCTTGTTTTTCTCCTTCCTACCTTTTGCTTCTGCCCCCTTTTTACTTCCCTGTGCCTCCCTGTGTAGATTCCCATCCCCCTGCCATATTAGTTTAAACCCTCCCCAACAGCACTAGCAAACACTCCGCCTAGGACATCGGTTCCGGTCCTGCCCAGGTGCAGACCGTGCGGTTTGTACTGGTCCCACCTCCCCCAGAACCGGTTCCAATGTCCCAGGAATTTGAATCCCTCCCTTCTGCACCATTCCTCAAGCCACGTATTCATCTGAGCTATCCTGCGATTCATACTCTGACTAGCACGTGGCACTGGTGCCAATCCTGAGATTACTATCTTTGAGGTCCTACTTTTTTAGTTAACTCCTAGCTCCCTAAATTCAGCTTGTAGGACCTCATCCTGTTTTTTTACCTGTATCGTTAGTACCTATATGTACCACGACAGCTGGCTGTTCACCCTCCCCTCCAGAATGCGCTGCACCCGCTCCGAGACATCCTTGACCCTTGCACCAGGGAGGCAACATCCATCCTGGAGTCTCGGTTGCAGCCGCAGAAACGCCTATCTATTCCCCTTACACTTGAATCCCCTATCACTATCGCTCTCCCACTCTTTTTCCTGCCCTCCTGTGCAGCAGAGCCACATGGTGCCATGAACTTGGCTGTTGCTGCTGCCTTCCCCTGATGAGCCATCTCCCCCAACAGTACCCAAAACGGTATATCTATTTTGGAGGGAGATGACCGCAGGGGACCCCTGCACTACCTTCCTTCCCCTGCTCTTCCTGCTGGTCACCCATTCCCTATCTGCCTGCGTAACCTTTACCTGCGGTGTGATCAACTCACTAAGCGTGCTATTCACGACATCCTCAGCATCGTGGATGCTCCAGAGTGAATCCGTGCGCAACTCCAGTGCCGCAATGCGGTCTGTCAGGAGCTGCAGCCGGACACACTTCCTGCACACATAGTCGTCGGGGACACTGGAAGCGTCGCTGATTTCTCACACAGCACAGGAGGAGCATGACATGGGGTCTGGGCTCTCCTGCCATGACTTAACCCTTAAAGTAACTTAAGTTGGTTACAATGCCAAAGTTTATCGACTGATAAGAAAAAGATAAAATACTCACCAATCCACCAGCCAAGCATTGGTAACGATACAGGCAGAGAGGTGACTGGCTGTGCCGTCACACTTCGATTTCTTTTTACTTCTTTGTTTACTTTCTGCCCCTGCTGCAGTTGGCCGCCTCCCGACTGGCACTGCTCCAAATTGCCACCGCCCTTTGCAGTCCCGCGCCCACTCCTCTCTCGCGATGCTTAACTACGGAGACCAAAACTATGCAGTACTCCAGGTGTGGCCTCACCAATACCCTGTAGAGTTGTAGCAGGACTTCTCTGCTTTTATACTCCATCCCCTTTGCAATAAAGGCCAACATTCCATTGGCCTTCCTGATCACTTGCTGTACCTGCATACTAACTTTATTGTGCTTCATGCACAAGGTCCCTCTGTACCGCAGCATTTCGAAATCTCTCTCTATTTAAATAATTTTATTTTTCCTACCAAAGTGGCTAACCTCACATTTTCCCACATTATGGTCCATCTGCCAAATCGTTGCCCCCTCACTTAGCCTGTCGATATGCCTTTGCAGATTTTTTTGTGTCCTCCTCACAATTTGCTTTCCCACCCATCTTTGTATCGTCAGCAAACTTGGCCACATTGCACTCGGTCCCTTCCTCTCTCTGCCTGTATCGTTCCCAAAGTGGTGTATCTGTTTTGCAGGGAGATGACCGCAGGGGACCCCTGCACTACCTTCCTTCCCCTTGCTCTTCCTGCTGGTCACCCATTCCCTATCTGCCTGCGTAACCTTTACCTGCGGTGTGATCGACTCACCAAACGTACGGTTCACGACATCCTCAGCATCGCGGATGCTCCAGAGTGAATCCGTGCGCAGCTCCAGTGCCGCAGCGCGGCCTGAGATGGCTCATCAGGGGAGGGCAGCAGCAACAGCCAAGTTCAAGGCACCATGGGTGGCTCTGCTGCACAGGAGGGCAGGAAAAAGAGTGGGAGAGCGACAGTGATAGGGGATTCAAGTGTAAGGGGAACAGATAGACGTTTCTGCGGCCGCAACCGAGACTCCAGGATGGTATGTTGCCTCCCTGGTGCAAGGGTCAAGGATGTCTCGGAGCGGGTGCAGCACATTCTGGAGGGGAGGGTGAACAGCCAGCTGTCGTGGTGCATATAGGTCCCGACCATATAGGTGAAGAGATTGTAAGTTCATTCATGAGCAAGGCATTAATGTAGATTGTAAGTAGTTGAGGCCCCGACACTGATCCCCGCGGCACCCCACTGGTTACAGGAGGTAACGGGGTGATGGACAAGCGAGGGCCAGCTGGCTGCAAATCATTCGGTTACGGCGGGAAGGTCTCGGCAGTGGCCTTCGATTGCCCTGGACTCACATTGTGTCGTTTTTGCTCTTTTTCCAGGGCCGGTTCGTACAGCTAGCCTGCGACAAACACGGCAGCCGGGTCCTTGACCAGATCTGGAACTCGGTGCCCATTGGAATGAAGCAGGCCATTGCCGAGGAACTCGGTGAGCGACTTTCAACCTTCTCGTCCCTTTTAGAAGCTGTGTTTTTTTTTTTGGTCCCCTTCTTCCCGTTCGCTGCGTCGAGTTGGCAACTCGGGCTGGCAAAGGTTGGGCAGCAGTCCCCTCCTTGGGCCTCTGTACTTGAAGAGTGAGCGCGGGGGGGCGGGGTGGGGGAGGAGGGGAGAAAGGCAGTTCCTGCTGGGGAGAGACCCGGGATGGAGGTGAGGAAAGAAAGACTTGCATTTATATAGCGCCTTTCACGACCACCGCACGTCTCCAAGCTCTTTACAGCCAACGCAGTATAGTCACTGTTGTATTGTGGGAAACGCCAATTTGCGCACAGCAAGCTCCCACAGGCAGCAATGTGATAATGACCCAGATAAACAGTTTTTTTGTTATGTTGACTGAGGGATCAATATTGGCCCCAGGACCCCGGGGATAACTCCCCCTGCTCTTCGAAATAGTGGCCGCGGGATCTTGTACATCCACCTGGGAGAGCAGCCGGGGCCTCGGTTTAAAGTCTCGTCCGAAAGACGGCACCTCCGACAGTGCGGCGCTCCCTCAGCACTGCACTGGGAGTGTCGGCCTTGATTTTTGTGCTCAAGCCCCTGGAGTGGGACTTGAACCCACAACCTTCTGACTCAAGAGGCGAGGGTGCTGCCCACTGAGACACAGCTGACACTTCAATGGACCTTGGTGGATGGAGAGGAGGTGGTGAGGATGGACCTGTAGTCTGTTGGGGGGAGCTTAGGGAGTATCAACCTGCTGTGGGGGGCAGGGTGAGGAGAGAGATCCAGAGATGGGGTTGGAGGGACCTGGGGCCGGGGGCGGGGGGGGTGGATAGAGAGATCCTTTATTGCAAGGGGGGTGGATTATAAAAGCAGAGAAGTCCTGCTACAACTGTACAGGGTATTGGTGAGGCCACACCTGGAGTACTGCATGCAGTTTTAGTCTCCGTATTTAAGGAGGGATATACTTGCATTGGAGGTAGTGCAGAGAAGGTTCATAAGAACATAACATAAGAACATAAGAATTAGGAACAGGAGTAGGCCATCTAGCCCCCTCGAGCCTGCTCCGCCATTCAACAAGATCATGGCTGATCTGGCCGTGGACTCAGCTCCACTTACCCGCCCGCTCCCCGTAACCCTTAATTCCCTTATTGGTTAAAAATCTATCTCTCTGTGACTTGAATACATTCAATGAGCTAGCCTCAACTGCTTCCTTGGGCAGAGAATTCCACAGATTCACAACCCTCTGGGAGAAGAAATTCCTTCTCAACTCGGTTTTAAATTGTCTCCCCCGTATTTTGAGGCTGTGCCCCCTAGTTCTAGTCTCCCCGACCAGTGGAAACAACCTCTCTGCCTCAATCTTGTCTATCCCTTTCATTATTTTAAATGTTTCTATAAGATCACCCCTCATCCTTCTGAACTCCAACGAGTAAAGACCCGTGAGATTGATTCCTGAGAAGAGGGGGTTGTCCTATGAGGAAAGGTTGAGCAGGTTGGGCCTCTACTCATTGGAGTTTAGAAGAATGAGAGGTGATCTTATTGAAACGTGTAAGATTCTGAGGGGGCTCGACAGGGTGGATGCAGAGAGGATGTTCCCACTGATGGGGGAGACTAGAACTAGGGGGCATGGTCTTAGAATAAGGGGCCGCCCATTTAAAACTGAGATGAGGAGGAATTTCTTCTCTCGGAGGGTTGTAAATCTGTGGAATTCTCTGCCCCAGAGAGCTGTGGAGGCTGGGTCATTGAATATATTTAAGGTGGAGATAGACAGATTTTTGAGCGATAAGGGAGTGAAGGGTTATGGGGAGCGGGCGGGGAAGTGGAGCTGAGTCCATGATCGGATCAGCCATGATCGTATTGAATGGCGGAGCAGGCTCGAGGGGCCGAATGGCCGACTCCTGCTCCGATTTCTGATGTTGACCCGGGGATGGAGGTGAGGGGGGATTTGGGGCAGTGCAGCTGAGGAGGGGACCGGCTGAGAGGGGTGAAAGGTTAAGGGACTCCAGGGACGGAGAAGAGGAGGGACCCTTTGGAGAAGCTGGATTCACGGACCCCAGCTTGAGGCGTTCCCAAAGTCGGGAAAATGATCCCCCCCCCCCCCGCGGCGTATCGTTGTCCAGTGACCCCCTTTCATCTGGCAGAATCTCCGAGCCACTCGCAACTCACCCCTCCTCCTTTCCTTTTGCGTTGCGTTGCAGCTGCCCGAGAGCGCGAGCTGCGCAGTGACCCGATTGGCCATCACATCGCCCGGAACTTCGCCCTGGCGCACTTCGTGAAGCGCCGGCGAGATTGGGACGAACACCAGGCGGCGGAGAGCAAGCGGCGGAAGGTGTTCGCCGAACTGCTGGCGGATTGAAGGACGCGGGAGCGAGAGAGGGAGGGTGGCGAGGTCGAGAGAGAGAGAGAGAGGGTCAGCGGGCATCGCCCTCCTGAATCGCGCCACGGGAGCGGAAACGTGAACATCCCTTGCCGCCGTCGGACCTGGGCCGCCATCTTTGCGTCCCCGACAGACCCGCGGCGCTGGATTTGAAACGCGTCGGTCGGTCGAGACGGAACTTTAATCCCGTGTGCCGAAGCTCACTCACCTTTCCCTGTGTGTCGAGGCCAGGCAACAACTGGCGAGGGAAAGCCAGTTCATCTCCTGCCGGTCCTTCTGACCGTTACCAACCCGGCCTCTTCCCCCGAGAGCAGGTTCCCCAGGGTTTACCAGCAGCCGGTAACCTATAGCGACACAGCCCGACAATTGGCCGCTAATTGTTCATACCACTTCCCCCCCCCCCACCCCCCCCCACGGCGACGATCCGGGGACAGGCCATCTCCACAGCTGAACATGACTGTGATCCAGACTGTCCGTGAGCAGTGCCACAGGGGGTCGGGTCCAAACACAGCCCCTCCCCAGGATCAGTCCAGGAATTAAAGGGGAGGTGGAATCGCACGTCGACTGTTTAACCCTGCACTCGCTGACGTCTCCCAGCATTCCCTCCCTGCGCTTGGCTGACAGACCGGCGACCGGCTGACACCACATTCCATCGGTCATGTTTTAATGCCTGATCAGAATGGATAAGTTGTACAATAAAGGTTCCGACTGATGCACACACTGACTCCGTGACTAACCCGAGTAAAGGTATTTATATAACCACCTCGTCACATCCATCAGAAACATCCCCACGAACTTCACAGCCAACGGAAATACCTTGAAGCGCAGTCACTGTCGCTTTGTTAGGCGAATAGGGCAGCCATTTTGTGCACAGCAAGATCCAACAAACGGCGATGAGCTGAATGACCGAGTTAAACTGTTTTATTTTTAAAGTGGTGTTGGCTGAGGGAGAAATATTGGCCCCAGGACACCGGGGAGAACTCCCCCTTGCTCTTCTTCCAGTACTGACCACGGGATCTTTATCGTCCACCTGAGAGGGCAGACGGGGCTCTCGGTTTAATGTCTCATCCGAAAGACGGCACCTCCGACAGTGCGGCGCTCCCTCAGTACCGCCCCTCCGACAGTGCGGCATTTCCTCAGTACTGCCCCTCCGACAGTGCGGCGCTCCCTCAGTACTGCCCCTCCGACAGTGCGGGGCTCCCTCAGTACTGCCCCTCCGACAGTGCGGCGCTCCCTCAGTACTGCCCCTCCGACAGTGCGGGGCTCCCTCAGTACTGCCCCTCCGACAGTGCGGGGCTCCCTCAGTACAGCCCCTCCGACAGTGCGGCGCTCCCTCAGTACAGCCCCTCCGACAGTGCGGCGCTCCCTCAGTACTGCCCCTCCGACAGTGCGGCGCTCCCTCAGTACTGCCCCTCCGACAGTGCGGCGCTCCCTCAGTACTGCCCCTCCGACAGTGCGGGGCTCCCTCAGTACCGCCCCTCCGACAGTGCGGGGCTCCCTCAGTACTGCCCCTCCGACAGTGCGGCATTTCCTCAGTACTGCTCCTCCGACAGTGCGGCGCTCCCTCAGTACTGCCCCTCCGACAGTGCGGGGCTCCCTCAGTACCGCCCCTCCGACAGTGCGGGGCTCCCTCAGTACTGCCCCTCCGACAGTGCGGCGCTCCCTCAGTACCGCCCCTCCGACAGTGCTTCACTCCCTCAGTACTGCCCCTCCGACAGTGCGGGGCTCCCTCAGTACTGCCCCTCCGACAGTGCGGCGCTCCCTCAGTACTGCCCCTCCGACAGTGCGGGGCTCCCTCAGTACTGCCCCTCCGACAGTGCGGGGCTCCCTCAGTACAGCCCCTCCGACAGTGCGGCGCTCCCTCAGTACAGCCCCTCCGACAGTGCGGCGCTCCCTCAGTACTGCCCCTCCGACAGTGCGGGGCTCCCTCAGTACTGCCCCTCCGACAGTGCGGCGCTCCCTCAGTACTGCCCCTCCGACAGTGCGGCGCTCCCTCAGTACTGCCCCTCCGACAGTGCGGGGCTCCCTCAGTACCGCCCCTCCGACAGTGCGGGGCTCCCTCAGTACCGCCCCTCCGACAGTGCGGCGCTCCCTCAGTACTGCCCCTCCGACAGTGCGGCGCTCCCTCAGTACTGCCCCTCCGACAGTGCGGGGCTCCCTCAGTACCGCCCCTCCGACAGTGCGGGGCTCCCTCAGTACCGCCCCTCCGACAGTGCGGCGCTCCCTCAGTACAGCCCCTCCGACAGTGCGGCATTCCCTCAGTACCGCCCCTCCGACAGTGCGGCGCTCCCTCAGTACCGCCCCTCCGACATGCGGGGCTCCCTCAGTACAGCCCCTCCGACAGTGCGGCATTTTCTCAGTACCGCCCCTCCGACAGTGCGGCGCTCCCTCAGTACTGCCCCTCCGACATGCGGGGCTCCCTCAGTACTGCCCCTCCGACAGTGCAACACTCCCTCAGTACCGGAGCCAGGATTGTGGGCCCTGGATTATGGGGCTCGAGTCTCTGGAGCGGGGACTGGAACCCACGACCTTCTGACCCGGAAGTGAGAGTGTGAGACCCACTGAGCCACGGCTGACATTTTGATTTTAGCCTGAAAATGTTGCTGAGGGTTCCTTGCTTAATCAGCTGCAGTGACGGAGGGGCTTCACAGGGGGGCAGGGACAAGCTCTCCCTGGCTGGCCTCCTACATTCTACCTACATAAACTCAAGGTGATCCAAAACTCGGCTGCCCCGTGTCCTAACTCGCACCAAGTCCCGCTCACCAATCACCCCCTGTGCTCACTGCCCCCGTGTCCTAACTCGCACCGAGTCCCGCTCACCCATCACCCCCTGTGCTCGCTGACCTACATTGGCTCCCGGTTAAGCAACGCCTCGATTTCAAAATTCTCATCCTTGTTTACAAATCCCTCCATGGCCCCTCGCCCCCTCCCTATCTCTGTAATCTCCTCCAGCCCCACAACCCCCCGAGATGTCTGCACTCCTCTAATTCTGCCCCCCTGACCATCCCTGATTATAATCGCTCCACCATCGGTGGCCGTGCCTTCTGTTGCCTGGGCCCCAAGCTCTGGAACTCCCTCCCTAAACCTCTCCACCTCTCTACCTCTCTCTCCTCCTTCAAGACGCTCCTTAAAACCTACCTCTGTGACCCAGCTTTTGGTCACCTGCCCTAATTTCTTCTTCTGTGGCTCGGGGTCAAATTTATTGTTTTGTCTTAAAACATTCCTGTGAATTGCCTTGGGATGTTTTAAAGGCAATATATCAATACAAGTGTTGTTCTCTGTATCCCTGCAATGGAAAAACTCCACAATCCTTCAGTCATTAAACAAACTTTATTTTTTTATTAACATTTGACTGCCCCACTCCTGCCCTTTCCTGCCTCTTCTCCCGCCCCCCCGAGACCCCTTCCTTCAAGTAAGAATTATTGCGGCCAATTAAAATGAACTGTTTTACTTGCAGAGGGTCGTTTACGATGTCACTTCCTGTGCGAAACACAAGCCCAAAAAAAGCAACATTCAGACTTTAATTTTCGTATCCTCCGTAGCCACACTGGTTTAACTTGACACGAAGCCTTTTGAAATAAATAAATGATGACGTAGTATTTACAGCACAGAAACAGGACATTGAGCCCAACAGGTCCGTGCCGGTGTTTATGCTGCACACGAGTCTTCTCCCACTGCTATTACATCTCACCCCATCAACATTACCTTCTATCCCTTTCTCCCTTGTGTGTTTATCCAGCCTCCCCTTAAATGCATCGATACTATTCGCCTCAACCACTCCCTGTGGGAGCGAGTTCCACATTCTCACCACTCTCTGGTTGCTCATGAATTGGTGACTATCTTCTATTCATCCTGAATCTAACCCGTGCCCCATTCTGTACCTGCCCTGGGAGTGTTTGATGGGACAGTGTAGAGGGAGCTTTACTCTGTATCTAACCCCCTGTACCTGCCCTGGGAGTGTTTGATGGGACAGTGTAGAGGGAGCTTTACTCTGTATCTAACCCCGTGCTGTACCTGCCCTGGGAGTGTTTGATGGGACAGTGTAGAGGGAGCTTTACTCTGTATCTAACCCCCTGTACCTGCCCTGGGAGTGTTTGATGAGACAGTGTAGAGGGAGCTTTACTCTGTATTTAACCCGTGCAGTACCTGCCCTGGGAGTGTTTGATGGGACAGTGTAGAGGGAGCTTTACTCTGTATCTAACCCTTATATCTGCCCTGGGAGTGTTTGATGGGGCAGTGTAGAGGGAGCTTTATTCTGTATCTAACCCCGTGCTGTACCTGCCCTGGGAGTGTTTGATGGGACAGTGTAGAGGGAGCTTTACTCTGTATCTAACTCCGTGCTGTACCTGCCCTGGGAGTGTTTGATGGGACAGTGTAGAGGGAGCTTTACTCTGTATCTAACCCCCTGTACCTGCCCTGGGAGTGTTTGATGGGACAGTGTAGAGGGAGCTTTACTCTGTATCTAACCCGTGCTGTACCTGCCCTGGGAGTGTTTGATGGGACAGTGTAGAGGGAGCTTTACTCTGTATCTAACCCTTATACCTGCCCTGGGAGTGTTTGATGGGACAGTGTAGAGGGAGCTTTACTCTGTATCTAACCCGTGCTGTATGTGCCCTGGGAGTGTTTGATGGGGCAGTGTAGAGGGAGCTTTACTCTGTATCTAACCCCGTGCTGTACCTGCCCTGGGAGTGTTTGATGGGACAGTGTCGAGGGGACATTCCATAGAATATACAGCACAGAAACAGGCCATTCGGCCCAACTGGTCTACGATATGCAGAGCCTCTTCCCACCCTATCAGCATAACCTTCTATCCCTTTCTCCCTCATGTGTTTATCCAACTTCGCCTTAAATGTATCTATGCTAGTCTCCTCAGCCACTCCCTGTGGCGGCATACTTGTACTGGAGGCTGAGAGAAGGTTCACTAAAAGCAGGGAAGCCCTGCTACAACTGTACAGGGTATTGGTGAGGTCACACGTTCACTCGGTTGATTCCGGAGATGAGGGGGTTGACTTATGAGGAAAGATTGAGTAGGTTGGGCCTCTACTCGTTGGAATTCAGAAGAGTGAGGTGATCTGATTGAAACATATAAGATGACAAGGTGGATGCAGAGAGGATGTTTCCATTGATAGGGGAAACTAAAACTAGGGGACATCGTCTTAGAATAAGAGGCCGCCCATTTAAAATGAGGAGGAATTTCTTTGAGGGTTGTAAATCTGTGGAATTCTCTGCCCCAGAGAGCTGTGGAGGCTGGGTCATTGAATAAATTTAAGGCGGAGATAGACAGATTTTTGAGCGATAACATAGAAAATAGGTGCAGGTGTAGGCCATTCGGCCCTTCGAGCCTGCACCGCCATTCAATGAGTTCATGGCTGAACATGCAACTTCAGTACCCCATTCCTGCTTTCTCTCCATACCCCTTGATCCCCCTAGTAGTAAGGACTACATCTAACTCCTTCTTGAATATATTTAGTGAATTGGCCTCAACAACTTCCTGCGGTAGAGAATTCCACAGGTTCACCACTCTCTGGGTGAAGAAGTTTCTCCTCATCTCGGTCCTAAATGGCTTCCCCCTTATCCTTAGACTGTGACCCCCTGGTTCTGGGACTTCTCCAACATCGGGAACGTTCTTCCTGCATCTAACCTGTCTAAACCCATCAGAATTTTACACGTTTCTATAAGGGAGTAAAGGGTTATGGGAAGTGTAGCTGAGTCCATGATCGGACCAGCCCTGATCTTATCCAATGGCAGAGCAGCCTCGAGGGGCCGAACGGCCTAAATGTAAACGGTGCCTCGCGTATTTAAAATGAATTGAATGCAGTTTGGGGGCCGAGATTGAGCACCTCACCGCCCGCTGCTGTCGACATTCCTCTGGTCGATCCGCCCGGTGGCACTTTCGAGGTGGCCTGGCGCGGGCGGGAGGGAGGGGAGAGCCACTGGGAACCGTCCGCTGACGTCAGCGGACGGCCGAGTGGCGCGGCCGAGCGCCCAGATTCCTGCGGGCAGGACTGGCTGAAGGCAGGACTGGCCCCCCCCCCCCCCAGCAGTGAGTATGAACATGCTGGAAAAAAAAGGTTAGTGAACCTTTTATATATATATATATATTTTTTTTCCCCCCCCCCCCACAGTGACTTACCTGCACTGGGGGTGGGGTCCCCTGAAGGTGGTCAGATAGTTCAAAAGATTTTCCCCGGGGGTTTTTCTTCCCCGCTCTCCCACCTTCCGGGGGACCTGACTCCACCCTCGGCGGCAAGCGCCTCTGCCGCCGAGAACGAGAGCTCTTCCCGCCCGCTGTCGCCCCAGATTGGTGGCGTACGTGGTCCACTTGCCGACCTTCGAGGGACCTCGGCGATGCATATCCCGGCCAAAGTACCGCCTGGTACCTCGGCGGCCGCCAGAGGCACTTTGGGCGGGCCACATTCGCCCCCTTAATGTTTTAGGAATAAAAATAAAAAATTTTTGCATTTTTCTTAGTGTTTTAATAGGGTTAAGAATAAACTTGCCTTAATGGACAGGATTTTCGATATGAAAATGAGTGATTCTATTTACATTTTTCCATGCTTAGGCCGGTAAAAGTAAGCTATGCGCCTGCTTTTACCAGGCGTCAAGAGTTTGAAGGACACTCACTGGGCAGGAGTTCGGCAAATGGGCCAAATCTCCGCCCCTCGGGTGCCCGTCTCCCGGAGGGGGGGGTGTGCGCGTTGGATCTGCCCGAAGAGATCTTGCCAGATTGCAAAAAGCCGGCTCTCTGCGCGTGCCCATCGAGCGCCGAGAACCGGCGTTTCCGAGGCCCCTGGGTGCGTGTTTTGGTCTTTCCCGGCATTTAGTGGGAGGAAATTTCTGCTCGTCCCGAACTGGATGTGGGACAAGCAGTGTGACAAGTTAAGAGACCGTGGAGGGATTGGAGAGAAGTGGTGGTGAGGTAGAGCTGGGTGTCGTCAGCGTACGCGTGGATACCGAGGCTGTGTTTTCGGACAGTGTCAACGATGAGCAACGTGCAGATGAGAAAGAGAGGACCTTGGCGCACAGAAGAAAAAGACTTGGATTTATATAGCGCCTTTCACGACCACTGGACGTCCCAAAGAGCTTTTACAGCTAATGAAGTACTTTCAGGGATCTGAAAAGAAGGACTACACCCAGCCTGTGTGTATTTTAGTGAATCGGGGCCCAGGAGAGGCGAGGGGCCCAGGGGCAGCACGGGGCCCAGCCCACACTGTGCGATATGTGTGTGCGCACTGGGTCCGTGCAGCAGAGCTGGTCTCCAGTCGTCCTGGTTAACCCTTGCCCCTGGACCAAGACCTCGCTCTGTCAAGCCCCGTGTGGTGGCTGGTGTGCAACGGTCACCCCACGTTAAACAAACCCACACACAGGGCATCTTCCACCCTTCAACGTGTAGTTCAGGATCTGGAATTGTTCGGTCCTTCATTGAAACACCTAGGAACTCATCCCTTTTTGACCGGGAAGCAAGTCATCCTCGATACGAGGGATCGCCAATGATGATGACTTTTGGAGTGCAGACACTGTTGAGATGTGTGGGAAACGCGGCGGCCAATTGTCACCCAGCAAGCTCCCACAAACAGCAACGTGATAGTGACCAGATCGTCTTGTTTTTTTTTGTGTGATGTTGATTGAGGGACAAGTATTGGCCCCAGGACCCCGGGGATAACTCCCCCCCCCCCGCCCCCCCCCCCCCCCCCTGCTCTTCTTCCAAATAGTGGCCACGGGATCTTTTGCATCCATTTGAGAGAGCAGACGGGGCCCTCGGTTTAACGTCTCATCCGAAAGACGGCACCTCCGACAGTGCGGCACTCCCTCAGCACTGCCCTGGGAGTGTCAGTCTCGATTTGTGTGCTCAAGTCCCTGGAGTGCGAATGAGAGGTGATCTCATTGAAACGTGTAAGATTCCCGAGGGGGCTCGACAGGGTCGATGCTGGGAGGCTGTTTTCCCCTCCCCCCCCCCCCCCCCCCCCCCCGGTTGGAGAGTCTAGAACCTGGGCGGGGGTTGTCACAGTCTCCGGATAAAGGGTCGGCCCATTTAGGACCGAGACGAGGAGGAATCTCTTCACTCCGAGGGCTGTGAACCTTACCCAGTTGGCTAATCGGAGTGGGGGGAGGGGGCATGGTTTCTGCTGACTGGTTATCCCTCCTAATCTCGGGCCCCAAACGATCGGGAGGATTCCCTTGGACTTTGCACCACTTGTGCTGGGCTCAGAGTTCAGGTAGCTGGAATTCAAGCCCCTCCCTTTTGCTCGAATCATCCCGGCCGTGATTTAATCAACAAACACTTTGCCTTGTCTAAAACCGACGTGTGTTCGTTATTGGGTCAAAAGTCCGGGGGAGGGGGGAGGTGAGCCAAATTTTTTCAAAGAACGATCGAGGAACTCGAAAGGCAACCAAGGGGCCCCAGGCCGCTTCCCGTCTGCAAGGGTCGAACGTTCCAGCGATCAGTCCTCATGGAGTACACCAAAGCTCGGGACTACGTGTCCTCTTCAGCCTCCTCGCTGATCAGGTCAGATTGCTTGTGTTCTACCTGCTTTCGAGGAGTCTTGTTCTCTCCCCCTCCCCGGCTCCAGACAATCGAGCCCCCACAATCCAGGGCCAACAGTGCCAATACTGAGTGGCTCCGCTGCACTGTCGGAGGTGTTGTCTTCTGAGATGAGGAGGGAATGTCTTCTCTCGGAGGGTGGTAAATCTGTGGAATTCGCTGCCTCAGAGAGCTGTGGAGTCTGGGTCATTGAATATATTTAAAGACAGGGATAGACAGTTTCTTAACCGATAAGGGGATAAGGGGTTATGGGGAGTGGGCGGGGAAGTGGAGCCGAGTCCATGATCGGATCGGCCGTGATCGTATTAACATAGAAACATAGAAAATAGGTGCAGGAGTAGGCCATTCGGCCCTTCTAGCCTGCACCGCCATTCAATGAGTTCATGGCTGAACATTCAACTTCAGTACCCCATTCCTGCTTTCTCGCCATACCCCTTGATCCCCCTAGTAGTAAGGACCTCATCTAACTCCTTTTTGAATATATTTAGTGAATTGGCCTCAACAACTTTCTGTGGTAGAGAATTCCACAGGTTCACCACTCTCTGGGTGAAGAAGTTCCTCCGCATCTCGGTCCTAAATGGCAGAGCAGGCTCGAGGGGCCGAATGGCCGACTCCTGCTCCTATTGCTTTTATGTTCTGGACGAGACGTTAAACCAAGGGTCCCGTCTGCCCTCTCGGGGAGGTGGGGGGGGGGGGAACTTAAAAGATCCCACGGACGCTATTTCGAAGACGAATTGGCAAGTTCTCCCCGGTGTCTTGGGGCCGATATTTAGCCCTCGGCCAATCTCACCAAAAAAAAACGTGATCTCATTTATCACACTACACCGGATGTACGGCCCAGAAACAGGCCATTGGGCCCAACCAGTCCATGCCGGCGTTTATGCTCCACTCGAGTCTCCTCCCGTCTTTCCTCCTCCAGATCTATCGGCATAACCCTCTGTTCCCTTCTCCCCCATACGCTTGTCCAGCCTCCCCTTAAATGCATCGATACTGTTCGCCTCAACCCCTCCCTGTGGCAGCGAGTTCCACATTCTCACCACTCTCTGGGTAAAGGAGTTTCTCCTAAATTCACCATTGAATTTCTTGGTGACTATCTTATATTGATGGCCTCTAGTTATGCTCTTCCCCACAAATGGAAACACACTCTCTCTATCCACTCTATCAAAACCTTTCATCATTTTAAAGACCTCTATTAGGTCACCCCTCAGCCTTTTTTCAAGAAAAAAGAGATCCAGCCTGTTCATCCTTTTCTGATATGTACACCCTCGCATTTCTGGTATCATCCTTGTAAATCTTCTCTGCACCCTCTCCAGTTCCTCTATATCCTTTTTATAAAACGGCGACCAGAACTGTACGCAGTGCTCCAAGTGTGGTCTAACCAAAGTTCGATACAGGTTTAGCATAACTTCCCTACTTTTCAATTCCATACCTCTAGAAATAAACCCTACTTCCCGGTTTGCCTTTTTTAACGGCCTAGCCCCGATTGGTCATCAGCGGCAGTGCGGCCTCTCCTTTAAGGGCCGCTCATCCATTTCACCCAGAGTGCAGAGACAGCTTTTTGTTGCGTTGATTGAGGGATAAATATTGGCCCCAGGACACCGGGGATAATTCCCCCTGCTCTTCTTCGAAATAGTGGCCATGGGATCCTTTAAGTATGGCTGAGAGAGAAGACGGGTCCTCGGTTTAAAGACGGCACCTCCGACAGTGCGGCGCTCCCTCAGCACTGCACTGGAGTGTCGGCCGAGATTTATGTGCTCGAGTCACATATCTACGATCTATATTAATGACTTGGATGAAGGGACCGAGTGTAACGTGGCCAAGTTTGCTGCTGATACAAAGATGGGCGGGAAAGTACATTGTGAGGAGGACACAAAAAATCTGCAAAAGAATATAGACAGGCTCAGTGAGTGGGCAAACATTTGGCAGATGGAGTATAATGTGGGAAAATGTGAGGTTATCCACTTTGGCAGAAAAAATAGAAAAGCAAATTATAATTTAAATGGAGAAAAATAGCAAAGTGCTGCAGTACAGCGGGACCTGGGGGTCCTTGTGCATGAAACACAAAAAAGTGAGTATGCAGGTACAGCAAGTGATCAGGAAGGCCAATGGAATGTTGGCCTTTATTGCAAAGGGGACTAGAGTATGAAAGCAGAGATGTCCTGCTACAACTGTACAGGGTATTGGTGAGGTCACACGTTTACGAGGTTGATTCCGGGGATGAGGGGTTTGACTGATGAGATTGAGTAGGTTGGGCCTCTACACATTGGAGTTCAGAAGAATGAGAGGTGAACTTGTTGAAACTTATAAGACAATGAAGGGGGCTCGACAAGGTGGATGCAGAGAGGATATTTCTACTGATGGGGGAGACTAAAACCAGGGGAAGTAGTCTTAGAATAAGGGGCCGCCCATTTAAAATGGAGATGAGGAGGAATTTCTTCTCTGAGGGTTGTAAATCTGTGGAATTCTCTGCCCCAGAGAGCTGTGGAGGCTGGGTCATTGAATATATTTAAGGCGGAGATAGACAGATTTTTGAGCAATAAGGGAGTGAAGGGTTGTGGGGAGCGGGCGGGGAAGTGGAGCTGAGCCCATGATCGGATCAGCCGTGATCTTATTGAATGGCGGAGCGGGCTCGAGGGGCCGAATGGCCGACTCCAATTTCTTATGCCCCTGGAGTGGGACTTGAACCCACAAATCTTCTGACTCGGAGGCGAGTGTGCTGCCCACTGAGCCACAGCTGGCACTGTAAAGAGATGGGCAGAATGGCCTCTTTCTGTGCTGTAAGATTCTGTGGGCGAGAAATCCGTCTCGGGCGGTATCGAATCGGCCGCCCGTTCTGTGCAGCATCTGATATTCGGCCCGGCCTCGACTAGGCCTCAGGCTCTGGAGTGGGGGGCTCGACCCCACAGCCCCCTGACTGAGAGGTGAGGGTGAGTTAGACCGAAGGGAGCTGCGGCTGGCAAAAAGCAGTCAGGGCTCCTGCTCCTTGTCACGATCCAGAGACTTCTGCGAGAAGCTGTGCGTGTAATGGGGTAGGACATGACAAAAAATATCATCGGCAAGTTATAAAAAGGATATAGAGGCATTGGAGAGGGTGCAGAGGTTTACAAGGATGATGCCAGAAATGTGAGGGTGCACATTATCAGGAAAGGGTGAACATGCTGGGTCTCTTTTTCTCTTGAAAAGGAAAGGCTGAGGGGTGCCCTAAGAACGTAAGAATTAGGAGCAGGAGTCGGCCATTCGGCCCCTCGAGCCTGCTCCGCCATTCAATGAGATCACGGCTGACCTTTGACCTCAACTGCACTGTCCCCATATCCCTCGATTCCCTTAATATCCACAAATCTATCGGTCTCAGCCTTGAATATACTCAAAGACTGAGCCTCCACAGCCCTCTGAGGCAGAGAATTGCAAAGATTCACCCCCCTCTGAGTGAAGAAGTTTCTCCTCATCTCAGTCCTAAATGGCCGAGCCCTTATTCTGAGACTGTGTGACCCCTGGTTCTAGACTCCCCAGCCCGGGGGGAAACACCCTCCCTGCATCTACCCTGTCAAGCCCTGTGAGAATTTTGTATGTTTCAATGAGATCACCTCATTCTTCTAAACTCTAGAGAATATCGGCCTAGTCTGCTCAATCTCTCCTCATAGGACAATCCCCCCCCATCCCAGGAATCAGTCTGGTGAACCTTCGCTGCACTCCCTCTGTGGCAAGTATATCCTTCCTTAGGTAAGGAGACCCAAACTGTGCACAATACTCCAGGTGTGGTCACACCAGGGCCCGATATAAGACCTCTTTACTCTTAGATTCAAATCCTCTTGTAATAAAGGCCAACAAACTATTTGCTTTCACCTCGAGTTCCCTGCCCGTTCTCATTGCACAATTCTAGATCTAAAATAGCCTGCTCGACATGCTGATCTAGAAAACTATCTTGTGTACAATCCATGAATTCATCTTCCACACTATATTTCCACTTCAGGCACCTGGGTTTCAATCCAGCCACAGACAGAGGGGGCTGAGGGTCCCTGGTGGGGTCCTGGGTGGAGGGAGGACTTCATCAGAACCCCAGTTGTACTAGCCCCTTCTCTGCAATTATAACCTCTCGTTCACAAGGTAATTACAGCCACTCAGCCCATCTTATAACATAACGTAAGAAATAGGAGCAGGAGTCGGCCATTCGGCCCCTCGAGCCTGCTCCGCCATCCAATAAGATCATGGCTGATCATTCACCTCAGTACCCCTTTCCTGCTTTCTCTCCATACCTCTTGATCCCTTTAGCCGTCAGGGCCATACCTAACTCCTTCTTCCTCCATGGCAAGTATATCCTTCCTTAGGTCAGGAGACCAAAACTGTGCACAATACGCCAGGTGTGGTCTCACCAGGGCCCGATATAATTGCAGTAAGACCTCTTGACTTTTATACTCAAATCTTCCTGTAATAAAGGCCAACATACCATTTGAAACATAGAAAATAGGTGCAGGAGTAGGCCATTCGGCCCTTCGAGCCTGCACCACCATTCAATGAGTTCATGGCTGAACATGCAACTTCAGTACCCCATTCCTGCTTTCTCGCCATACCCCTTGATCCCCCGAGTAGTAAGGACTACATCTAACTCCTTTTTGAATATATTTAGTGAATTGGCCTCAACAACTTTCTGTGGTAGAGAATTCCACAGGTTCACCACTCTCTGGGTGAAGAAGTTTCTCCTCATCTCGGTCCTAAATGGCTTACCCCTTATCCTTAGACTGTGATCCCTGGTTCTGGACTTCCCCAACATTGGGAACATTCTTTCTGCATCTAACCTGTCTAAACCCGTCAGAATTTTAAACGTTTCTATGAGATCCCCTCTCATTCTTCTGAACTCCAGTGAATACAAGCCCAGTTGATCCAGTCTTTCTTGATATGTCAGTCCCGCCATCCCGGGAATCAGTCTGGTGAACCTTCTTAATCACTTGCTGTACCTGCACGTTAACGTTCAGTGATTGGTGTACAAGGACACCCAGGTCTCTCTGAA
>NW_027254509.1:1402500-1405000 GCF_044704955.1 Pristiophorus japonicus
GGATCGTGGGAAACTCGAAGATTGGGAACATTTTAAACGACAGCAAAGAATGATTAAGAAAGCACTAACGATGGGGAAGATAGATTACAAATGTAAACTTGCGCAAAACATAAAAACAGATAGGAAAAGTTTTACCACTATATAAAACGGAAAAGAGTGACTAAAGTAAATGTAGGTCCGTTAGAAGGTGAGAAGGGGGATTTAATAATGGGAAATGTGCTAATGGCTGAGGTCTTAAACAATTATTTTGCTTCGGTCTTCACAGTGGAAGAAACAAAAACCATGCCAAAAATTGCTGGTCACGAGAATGTGGGAAGGGAGGAACTTGAGACAATCATTATCACTGAGGGGTTAGTTCTGGACAGGCTAATGGGACACAAGGTAGAAAATCCCCTGGTCCTGATGAAATACATCCCAGGGTACTAAAAGAGATGGCGGAAGTTATAGCAGACGCATTCGTTACAATCTACCAAAATTCTCTGGACTCTGGGCAGGTGCCATCAGATTGGAAATCAGCTAATGTAACGCCTCTGTTTAAAAAAGGGAGCAGACAAAAGGCAGGTAACTATAGGCCGGTTATTTTAACATCTGTAGTGGGGAAAATGCTTGAAGCTATCATTAAGGAAGGAATAGCGGGACATCTGGATAGGAATAGTGCAATCAAGCAGAAGCAACATGGATTCATGAGGGGGAAATCATGTGTAACTAATTTACTGGAATTCTTTGAGGATATAACGAGCATGGTGGATAGAGGTGTACCGATGGATGTGGTGTATTTAGATTTCCAAAAGGTATTCGATAAGGTGCCACACAAAAGGTTACTGCAGATGATAAAGCTACGCGGAATCAGAGGAAATGTATTAACATTGACCGATAATTGGCTGGCTAACCGAAAGCAGAGAGTCGGGATAAATGGGTCCTTTTCGTGTTGGAAATCGGTGAGTAGTGGTATGCCACAGGAATCGGTGCTGGGACCACAACTGTTTACAATATACATAGATGAATTGGAAGAGGGGACAGAGTGTATTGTAACAGAATTTGCAGATAAAACAAAGATTAGTGGGAAAGCGGGTTGTGTAGAGGACACAAAGATGCTGCAAAGCGATTTAGATAGGTTAAGCGAATGGACTATGGTTTGGCAGATGGAATACAATGTCGAGAAATGTGAGTTCATCCACCTTGGGGGAAAAAAAACAGTAAAAGGGAATATTATTTGACTGGGGAGAAATTACAACATGCTGCTTTGCAGAGGGAGCTGGGGGTCCTTGTGCATGAATCCCAAAAATTTAGTTTGCAGGTGCAGCAGGTATTCAAGAAGGCGAATGGAATGTTGGCCTTCATTGCGAAAGGGATGGAGTAAAAAAGCAGGGAGGTCCTCCTGCAACTGTACAGGATATTGGTGAGGCCGCACCTCGAGTACTGCGTGCAGTTTTGGTCACCGTGCTTAAGGAAGGATATACTAGCTTTGGAAGGGGTAAAGAGACGATTAACTATGCTGATTCCTGAGATGAGGGGGTTACCTTATGAAGATAGATTGAGTAGACTGGGTCTTTACTCGTGGAGTTCAGAAGGATGAGGGGTGATCTTACAGAATCATTTAAAATAATGAAGGGGATAGACAGGATAGAAGCAGACAGGTTGTTTCCACTGGTCGGGGAGACTATAACTAGGGGGCACAGCCTCAAAATATGGGGGAGCCAATTAAAAATCGAGTTGAGAAGGAATTTCACTCCCAGAGGGTTGTGAATCTGTGGAATTTTCTGCCCAAGGAAGCAGTTGAGGATAGCTCGTTGAATATATTCAAATCACAGATCGGGAGATTTTTAACTAATAAGGGAATTAAGAGTTATGTTGAGCGGGCGGGTATGTGGAGCTGAGTCCACGGCGAGATCAGCCGTGATCTTGTTGGCTGTCGGAGCAGGCTGGAGGGGCTAGATGGCCTCCTCCTGTTCCTAATGCTGATGTTCTTATGTTCTTATGCATGTTGCGGAAGTCCAGAATCAGGGGTCACAGTCTCAGGATAAGGGGTAAGCCATTTAGAACCGAGATGAGGTGAAACTTCTTCACTCAGAGAGTGGTGAACCTGTGGAATTCTCTACCGCAGAAGTTGTTGAGGCCAATTCACTAAATACATTCAAAAAAGAGTTAGTTGTAGTCCTTACGACTCGGGGGATCAAGGGGTATGGCGAGAAACGAGGAATGGGGTACTGAAGTTGCATGTTCAGCTATGAACTCATTGAATGGCGGTGCAGGCTAGAAGGGCCGAATGTCCTAATCCTGCACTTGTTTTCTATGTTTCGATGTTTCTATATCTTTCTCTTCCTGTCTCTGTCACTCTCTCACTCTATCTTTCCTTCTCTCTCTGTCTCTCTCTTTGTCTCTCTCTGTCTCTCTATGTGTCTCTCTCTCCCTCTCTATATATATCTATCTCACTCAATATCTCTCTATCTGTCTCTATCTCTCTGTATCTCTCTTTATCTCTCTATTTCTTAGTCGTCCA